>NC_074726.1:23185324-23342824 GCF_947242115.1 Biomphalaria glabrata | reverse complement strand
TTATAACCTTGTTTTTTTTTTTTTAAATTGTCTCTTGTAAGGTAAAAAGAAATTCAGCTTGATCCGAGATTGGATGTTGGAGCAATAACGTTAACAAACTTTGTACCTATCACATGTTACTTTTGTTGAAGATATTTTTTCAGAAATGTTTTCAGCCCACACATAGACGGTGTTATGATAGATAGAAATAAGTTGCGTTGGTCCATGTTGCTTCAAGTTGGCAGTTGTTTGATGGCGTCTGATGACCCGCTTGTCAGGCAACAATATGTGGAGCAAGGTGTCACAAAGAGAAGGTAATTATTATTCGCACGATGCAGAGATGTGGTGATAGAGAGTTATCTTCCCATCTGACTAGCTAGTTTTGTTTTTTTCAATTTAACTCACATAAGCCTAGGGTAGCCCAATGTAGGCAAACCTAACAGTGGTTCTAAAACTTGATTAAAAAAAAATAAATTAGGCGATTGCCTTTTCTACTGAATTGATCTTTTTGGTTTAATCATATTTATATAGTACTAATAGCTGTATAAGTTCCCCTTTCAGATCTTACGATCTATAGGGCAGATGATGTAAAGGTTATCAGTTTCTGTGGCCCACGGTTAACGAGGATGTCATGTGACCAGCACAACGACCAACCGCCTTTACTTTTCCCCAACTAATTTCAGGTACCCATTAGAACTGGGTGGACTCAGAGGCGACCAAATATCCCTCGGTTCGGAAGGCAAGCGCTCTACCGCTCAGCCACCGCGCCTCCTATACATCATGCCAGGCAACTTATAATCTTCATCTCTGAAGGGACGTCCAAATGAAAAAAAAAGATGTATGCCTTAAGTAGTTCAAAGGGACTGATCGTCTGATCTTTAAAATGTACATCAAAACATTTTTTTTGTGTACGCCTCTGTGTACACAACCGTCACGAGACTTCGCATTGCAGCAAGAGCCCAGGGTACGATTTAATTGGAAATTTATTATATTCTACGTGCCGACCCGCGGCAAACATACAATCAAACTATAGACAAACACTGGAGACGCGGGAGCTAAATGGTAAACAAATGCTGGGGACGCGGGAGCTAAATGGTAAACAAATGCTGGGGACGCGGGAGCTAAATGGTAAACAAATGCTGGGGACGCGGGAGCTAAATGGTAAACAAATGCTGGGGACGCGGGAGCTAAATGGTAAACAAATGCTGGGGACGCGGGAGCTAAATGGTAAACAAATGCCGGGGACGCGGGAGCTAAATGGTAAACAAAAGCTGGAGACGCGGGAGCTAAATGGTAAACATATGCTGGAGACGCGGGAGCTAAATGGTAAACAAATGCTGGAGACGCGGGAGCTAAATGGTAAACAAATGCTGAAGACGCGGGAGCTAAATGGTAAACAAATGCTGGAGACGCGGGAGCTAAATGGTAAAGACTGGGATTTTTAATTTCGGGATCTTTAGGGCGCCTCTGAGTCCACCCAGCTCGTTGTGCTGGCTACATGACACCATCGTTAACCGTGAGCCACAGAATCAGGCGATCTTCGCATCATCGGCCGTGTGGATCGCAACGTCTGAAAGGGGGAACTTTTTTTTATCTAAACAAATGCAAATATAGTTTAAAATAGAAGTAGTAGATAGTTCTTCCGATCAGTACTCTGTGATAGGTTTAATAAGTTGAGCAATAATTGTCACAATAATAATTGAGGTTGCCGTCACTGTGGTGGCAACACCATTCACTCATGAACCGATGTCTCAAATAGGCCAGTGGTCTTTCTTTTTACCGTGACTATAATACTAAGGCTTACCTTCGAGCTCGAAGATAAATGAGGCAGTATTTACTGTGGCTACGTAGCCCCAGCTGCAACCTACATATTTGCCACATCTAGCAACTATTTATCATTACTAAGCAGTCTTGACTGCTTGAAAAGGGTCCCCTTGCTCATGTATCTGTGCATGTTTATTGTGCCAGCAGAAGTATACACCAATACAGTAGGACAAATATAAAGTTTTAATCTTTTCTCTATATGTGTATTACACTCCAATCTGCACTGGTACCGATTTTAGCACTATATCTGTTTCATTAGTGGATTACGTACTTACAATAACCATAAACTCTACGCTAATATATACATGTATAAATATATGCCTTAAAATATTATAAATACAATAACAATATAAACAAATTAAACTCTACTTACTGTCTGCTTTTTGAGAGTCTGTGCGGTCCCACCGCATCTTGTTAAGTTTAAATTTCCACTTTAGTTTTACCTCCCTTTGGAGCTGACGTGTTGTTTAAAAGGTTCCCCGCGTCACAGACTTAAAATAGATGCTCTATATTTAGTCTAGCTTGACGTCAGAGCTAGACTTTTTTTTTTTTTTTTTTTGTAAAGCGTGAAGATAGTAAGGGGAATTCCGCCCGGGCTTTCACAACTGCTAATTATACATTCAAACAGAAGGGGAGAGCTGGACTAACTCAAACTGAATAATCGCCTCTCTAGAGTTTAGAAGGGCTGTGAGGGCGCTGATTTTTTTAAATTACAAAGCTTATATCAACTCACTTTGTCTGTCTGTCTGGTCAAAAGTTTCAACACGTCATTTCTCCCACAGCCATTCTTGGATTAAGTTGAAACTTCCCACAACCATTCATATGAGCAGAGGCTTAAAGAAACTTAAAATTTCCAACAAAATATCTTTGCAAAACAGGATTTTGCAACTTACAATATAGAAAAGTAGATTTGACACAGAAGATGACCTTCGTTATGATCTGGCAAAGACTGCTTTAGAATTCCAGATCTGGTGAAACAGAAAGAAGCTTAACCTTCCCAAATGACATTGTCATGTTCTGCACAGACTGTCGCCACAAAGTCGTAGCCATGTAGGATTTAGCCTCTGTAGCTACTCTCTCTGCACGATCATGCTTTTCAAATTGCAAATGAGAACATGAATATGGTGAATACTTCATTGAAAGTAAATATTCAATTTAATATCGGTAATTATTCATTTTATTTTACATCGAAAAAAGGCAATAACTTTCCATTACTGATATATATATATATATATATATATATATATATATATATATATATATATATATATATATATATATGTAAGTGTGGAGTTCTTCCCCTCCGATAAACTTTAATAAAAATGATTTTTTTTGTATTTTGCTTGTTTAAAATGTCTTATTAACCTTTAAAACATTAACGCATAGAAAGAAAGAAGGGAAAAAATCACAACAAAGTGTAGAGTGGCCACTTACGTCTTTCGACAAAGAGTTTTCAACCTTAAGTTTATTGTTTTTGTTTAACTCCCTTGTGTCTATAAGATTAGAGCAGTGGTGTCCAACATCATACTGCCTTGAGGCCTGTTCGTTCACTTCTGATGCTACTACTTTAATGCCCGGTCTATACTTGTAGCTCCAAACAGCAAAATAAAAAACTCGAGTCTAATGGAACTGAACCTCTGGATTGTTTTGTAGTCCGGATAGCAACGCATCACACGCCGGAACTGGCCCGCGAGCTGTAGTTTTTGCATCACTCGAGTGTAGGGTAGCCCTAGAGCAGGGTCAAGGACCACTTGTGAAAAGCAACATTGAGGTAAAAACATACGTCTTGTGTGGGCTGACATGAGTTACTTGTTACAGTAAAATTAAAACAAAAAGTATTTGCAAAATCGCGTGCATTTGAGAAATAATTATTACATGGTGACCAGAGGCGGTCTTAGGGGGCGGCAACCGTACCCAGGCCCCCGCGGCCGATGGATCCCTAGGACAGCAGAAATTGATATGATCTAGTTTGTTGATATTTCGTGCAAAATGTTTTTGAATCATTAGTTACGTTGTTTAATCAGTATTTGAGGACAGAGGACACAATCTTACAATCAAAACCTTGTTTAAATGTATGAAACAGGTGTAACCAAAGAATTTTTTTTTTTTTTTTGAATTGTATTTTTGGTCTCAAAAATTTATTTTGATTTTTACTTATTCATAATGTTAAAAACCAATCTGAATGTATATTTTTAAGCATATGAATAAAAAAGAATATACAAAATTTTACACCGAAGCCGCATATTTTTCAAATAAAGCTTTTAACACATACATGGCCACTCCTAAAAAGTTCTATCAAGCAGCAAAGCCAGTTAATATCTACATTAGATCAGCCTCAGGGACGTAGGAGGCAAGAATATAAGTCATTCGACTTGTGGTACAGTACCTTCTTAACGTATCAAGTGGTCGGTCGAACTAACAATACAACAGCATCCCTTTTGACATGAGCACATGTCTTCTTGAAACTGTAAGGTACAGTTGAGCCTTCGCCTCTTGGAACTCTAAGCCACCAAAAGTGAACAAGAGCTCCCTTTCACGGCCTGAATGAGAACAGTGTACACCGGGACCCCTGCCATTTTCCTTTTCTATACCAGGCTAACCGTGCAGGACACGCCAGTTATGTAACGGCCCCTTGAGGAACGGCGCCTGGATTGTGACAAGGTTGTGGGAGCTTTTTAACAACTCCGCGCAGTGCAATGAGGATGCCTCGCACCCCCTTAGGCACCCCCACGGGAGTCTTGTTTTGCTACCCTTTAGCCTAATCGTTTCCTCCTACGATCGTTTCCACCCGGGCGCCACTATGATGCAGGGTAGTGGTAGCATGCCTGGGTGAGCACGAGTCTACTTTTTGTATCGACCGAGATAGGGTTGTAGTTGTTAATAGTTTGTAGTTTATAGTTTGTTATTCTTTCTGAAAATATTGACGCCTGCCTTTTTACCTGCATAAGCGGACACTTTTCGGGACCAGCCATTGTTTCGTATAGAAAACAAACAGTTGACCTTGTTTAAATGTATGAAACAGGTGTAACCAAAGCATAGTTTTTTTTTAATGTGTTTTTGGTCTCAAAAATGTATTTTGATTTTTACTTATTCACAATGTTAAAAACCAATATGAATATGCATTTTCAAACATATGAATAAATGGCATTAAGAAGTTGTTATTATTCCGAATGCCAAATTTCTTCGTGTAAAGCTTTTAACAAATATATTTCTTAAAAAGATTTATGTAAATTGAATTTGTCTACTCCAAGAACATGATGGAAATCCTGGAATATGTTACGAAAGTATTTCCTTCATAAAATTTGTTTTTATAAAATATATCTTTGTATTATTATTAATATATAATAATATGTTATGAGTTTTCTTTAATACAAAATAAAAAAATATTTAACTCTTAAAGTGCTGAGCTGTTTTATACTGAGTGTATTCAAAATGGAATTACAATTCTGATGTTTAGAGGCTAAACTGCGACACGCGTTATAAGGGTTAAAAAAAAAAGTAACAATAAGAACGACGAACAAAAGTAATATACACACTTGGCTGTGTTTAGTACACCATTCCGAGTCTTCTCCTAAAATTGTAGATCTACAGAAGAAAAGACATATGTTCAGAATTTATCTTATAAAAATTATTGAACGCTCTTTACACTATGAGAAGGCGTGGTGGCTGAGCGGTAAAGCGCTTGGCTACTGAACCGAGGTCTGGGGTTCGAATCCTGGTGAAGACTGGAGTTTTTAATTTAAGGATCTTAGGGCGTCTCTGATGTTAGTTGGGGAAAAGTAAAGGCGGTTGGTCGCTATGCTGGCCACATGACACCCACAGAATCAGATGAGCTTTACTTCATCTACCCTATAGATCGCAAGGTCTGAAAGGAGAACTTTGCTTCTTTTTTACACTATGAGATTGATTTTTTAAAAACATTTTGTATACACCTAAATAAAGTAATGCTGTTTTAAGAATTAATAATACAGTTCAAGAACACTAAACACCCCAAAACAGGACACTTTAAATAATAAACTTATAATATTACACATATTACATTCATGAGATATGATAGGCTAATATAAGAGACCCTTGTCTAGAGAAAGAAAAATAAAAGAAAAGAAAATCCTAAAAAACAAAATAAAAAACAAAGCTTATCTAAGGGGAAGAACCACAAAACTTTCTAGCACATATATCTCACTACTGTATTGATAAGCTCTCGTGTTTCTATATAAAACATAATTAATTTATTAAAACTGATTAACTAACTATGTAATTGGTTAATTATTTTTAGGCACAACAAATATTCGTGTAACGTTTCATTTGGTCCGAGTATGGGTGCGGAAGGAGTTGGGTGTAGTAAATATTATACCAGACAGACAGAAAGAGTTTATATTTGCTTTGTAAAAAGTAACAAGTAACAAGTATTTTAAATGTAGTAGGAAAATAACATGGTCTGGAGTCTAGCGAGTACATTACTGCAGACAACAAAAGGGACATAGCTCTGTTTTTTTTTTGCATTCTAGTATTTATTTTTGTTATGTCCCCTGCGCCCTAAAAAACAACAACAACAACAAAATTGTATTAATCATAGAAATAAATAAATATAAACTGGCCGATAAAAGAGTTATATGAAACGAAAATTTGTGACTGGCAATTTTGTGTACTTTATTATACCTCATTTATGAGCAGTATAAAAGTTAAGTATTCATATCTATTTCAGCCATAACCTATATAAGTATTACAATATTTTCACTTATGTTTTTTTTTTTTAAATCTTTAAGACTGAGGTTCTTTCAACTTTTCAGAATTCGGAAATCCGACAACAATAGATGTACATGTTTTCAAGCTACATGAAGTTACTTCCTTCGGCCAGTCTCTATTTATGTATGTCTATGGTATTAATCTTGTGGTCCTTAGCTATGGGTAGAATAGTTGGTAGAACGCAACTGGCTATAAAAGAAACACAGCAACACACACATGTGGCGAGGTTTTTAATATTTTAAAAGATTATGGTTCGTTAGCTCTAGGGGAAGTTAATTTTGAGTTTTCCCCAGCCCACAAAAGAAATTTTATTTAACAGGCACACTACGAGCCAACAATGAGAACAAATGAACAAAATATATACTCAAGATGTGAATAATTTAATAAAAAAAAAATAGTTTGGGTAATGGGTTGACAATGGGAGATAGTTTGATGGATTGATTTCATCACAGATTGCTTTTAGAGGAGTGGATAAGTGTCTCTATTTCTGTTTCTTATCTTTTCACTGCTGGTTGGTTGACCGCTGGACTTATCAGCATAGTAGATGCAGGATAGACTCGGGGCCGATCTTCTGTAACTTGTAGATGGATGAGGTTGACTCATAGAAGCTAGTCGTCTGCAGCGAAAGGTGGGAAGGGTGTTCTCTAGGCTGTCGGCAGTGGGCAGTAGGCGCTCAACACTTGCCAAGTCTCTTGGCTCTGGACCGTAGGCAATGGATAGTGGGCACTGGGCTTTTAGGCCGTTTGTAGTGGGCACTACAGAGAGTAGGGGGGAGTTCTGGCGTTGTCGGCTGAGGTTTTGTGACGCTGTAGACCTAGTCTATGCTGAATATCTAACATGTGTAGACAGTACAGGTCTAGTGGTGATAAAAGCTGCACGTTTTGTGTGTTTAATATTGCCCCACAAATAACAACCAGGCACGGCTGTTTAAAATGTACAGGCGACTTATAAGATAGAAACTAAGTTTTAGCTTTGCCTGCTTACTGGAGAAATTTGTTTGGCGGGTGTGAGCTAGTGAGTTTGACCCTACTCTTATAGAGATTGGGCCTAAAACTTATTAGCGTAGCCACTAATGCCGGATCCAATAGATTTTGGGTATTTTAAACCTTAATTTAAATCAGCCTTGATGTCGGACCCAATAATATTAACGCTTTCTAAATTTCTAACTTTCCCTGCGTCCAGTAGAATTTAACCTTAAGTTTTTTAAAGTTACCCAAAAGGGCCCAATCTAAACTTGTGACCAGGTTAGGAGTAAATAAGGTGGTAATTTGGAAAGTTATCTTTTCCCTAGTAACTACCTGGAAAGAGAAGATGTCACTAACTGACTTTATTGTTAAGTCGACGTTATTCTTTTTATGGGCGGACGTGTCCTGCTTGAGCAGGGGGGGGGGGGTTGCAGATATTATTATTATAGCTTTTATATAGCGCTACTTTCATGCTTTTAGCATGCTCAGAGCGCTTTGGTCCAATCTCATTTGTGGGCCAGTGGGGCGCGGGGGTATCTAGGAGTTGGTTTTCCGTGTTGCCTTTTGGCGCTCAGTAAACGCAACTCTGCCCGAGTCGGGTGTCGAACCTCGAGCCAGTGGCGTAGCATCCATGACGCGAAGGGTTTCAATGAACCCGGGCCCATGACCATTAGGAGCCCACTGCGTCTGGGCTCATGACTCTTGACTAGTTGAGAAGTTTGGGGTGACACCAAAGTGAAAAAATAAATGCACTTTTGTAAAAACCGATAAAAAATAGAATTTAAAAGTTCTTTCAAAATATCCTGAACTTTGTCCCAGAATTTATATAAACTTAAAAAGCAGTGTTTTAAGCTTTAATGTAAGGATTTGCTTTCCATCAGGTTTAGTGAATTGTAATGGGGGCTAACCCTAATCGTGCGTTTGAGGTGACAATCGTCTCCATATTGTCCCATTCTTTTTTTTTCTTGTCTGTTTATAGTTATACACTTATGGGTAGTACAGGAATGGTGGGCGATAGAGAGAGTTTGGTTAAGAAGTATGGATAGTCCCGATTATCACTAATTAAAATTTCGATACAGCTGCAAATTATTCAATTTTTTGAAAGCTTATTATGTTTTTTATTTGTTTTGTATTTAAAGTATGTAAAGTGGACTTTTGTACATTGAAAAACTAATACATTCCTAATTACCTAGTTACTTGTTGGCAAGGTAATCTCTTCAGTACTAAATAACCAGAATTACCATTTATATTTCTTGGAATCCTTAGGCCAGAGGTCGGCAACCTTTTGAGTTGAAAGAGCCAAAAATTACAATTTACCAAATTTTAAAGTTTTTAAAGAGCCACACATTTTTCAATAAATAGCATAAATAATTCCCTAACTATAGAGTGAACAAAACAAAAAAACTATTAATTCATATATATACGTGTTTTTCACAACAAATTAGGTTTACAAAGTTTGGATACATTTGGCTCATAACTTATTTTTAGTTTCAAACACAACTCGAGTGTTAGTTGGCTTGTTACTTTATATTTATAAAAAATAAACACTTGCTCGCACGAATATGTCAATCCAAAGATTGTCAGTGCTTCAAATGCCAACTTCACCTCACTGTAGCATTATGGAAGATTATTCCATGCGTCGAATATAGGCTAAGTGCCTCAGCTCGAGACATTTCTTTTAAAGTTGTCACTTTTGTTGTGTAACGTACATACACTTCTGGACCTCCAACTTTTCCAACTTGCTTCTAGACTGTACATTTTCCAACCCACAAAGCTTTACTTTTAAAATCGATCAATTGCATTTCTAGAGATCCAGTATCAATTTCAAATTACTCAATGTGGATTTGGTTATTAGTTGTGTTGAGAGGCTTTACCAGGACTGTTCGAATGGTTTTGTTGGTTTTGAATTGCTCAAATCTGTCAAGAAATTCATCTTGATTCTTTTGTTACTGTGCTGAAGCAATTCATGTCACTTATTTTATCGCGATACTGATTTAAACATTTTGCTCCGTAGAATCATTGTTGCTTCTTTATTTGTTCCTGTCATACTTCTGGCTCCACCAATTGCTGTTTAAACGTTTCTATTTAACTCGATCTTAATGTGTTCAAGGCATTTTTGCACGGCATTCGCTCTATCGTCCTCGCTAGTTTGTCATGAGAATAGCATTCCTAGAAGATCTTCTTTTGGACCTTGGGAAGACATATACCTGACAAAATGGGCAACTTGTGCCGTGTCTTTAATGTCGCAAGACTAGCAAGTGATAAGGCAGAAGAAAGTTAAATATCTTCCACCTGCAACTATGTTACATTTGAAAATATTTTAGCTATTCTATCTTGTACTGTTTTTTAAAATCACGAAGCAGTTCTTCAGACGCATGTAGGAAGCAGTCTTTGACATACTCACCATCTGAAAATGGTTTGCCTTTTTGTGCAATTTCTATTGGTACCTCAAATCTTGCCAGACTAGCATTACTTGTAGATTGCTTCTAACTTTGAGAAGGTAATCGCTTCTAACTCATTTACTTGAGACAACAAACTGTACGTCACAGTCAAAGCACGAGGTGAAGATGCGTTTCGACTTGCGTCGAATTAAACCTACATAGAAACACCCGACGACTGCGTCCTTCAAGAGCTTCTGACGACAGTGACGACGCGTGAAATGGGGGGGGGGGGGCTGTAAGGCTGCCTAATCCTCGTTAAACGATGTTTCGATAAAATAAATAATATTTGCGTATGGAACTAAAGAGCCGCAGCTTCACACCCAAAGAGCCGCATGTGGCTCGCGAGCCGCAGGTTGCCGACCACGGCCTTAGGCTTCCATATGAAATGAATGACAGATCCTTCCGAAAGAATCCCAAAAACTTCGTTTGTCTACAGCAAAGGACAATGGAACACCCAGTGATCGTCAAGTGTGGACAGTTTATGAACAATTTTAACGTGAACTGTTGTGTGAACCGTAAACTTATGTTAGTGTCTTATGTGTTGTTGGCAAGGTAATCTCTTCAGTACTGAATAAAAAAAAACTAAGACTGACATCTTTTCAGTCTCTGATGGTTCTAACAGAACTTCAGGACCTCTCGGTGTCTTGCTAACATACTGGTACTTTAGGACATCCATTCTGTATCATTTGTCTCTTTCATTAGTGGCAACACTCAAGACAAAAAGTTGATACCAAATTCGTATTATTATTATTGTTTTATACTGCTAGTGATCTCCGATGACGCAACATCCAAAGAAAAAGAAATAAGATAGTAATTTCTAGGTTTTCCTATTTGTTAGAATCATACGTCAGCAGAATTTGCTGAACAAATGCTCCAAGTAATTAAAAAAAAATTCCCATTTATCCTTAACTAAACTGCAAGGCCTAAGCTATGATGGTGCTTCCAACATTAATGGCATTTGGACATTGTTTCATCAGAAGAAGCCGCTCGCGCATTAAGAAATAGATGCACTGGTTTCTTACTTTGCTACTTAGAAGGCCAGAGAAATGTTCAGTAAATAAATATTCGATCCATTTACTGTTAAATAATGGACGTAGAACTAGATACTAGCTTGTATCAATGCTTCCAAGTTTGACACCTGGAAGTGTTTTAGGAATGTCATAATGTGTAGAACGGGAACTAGAACTCTTCTTTATATATTTGAAACTCCGTTTACTGGTTGCATTCTGTTTACAATTGTACAAACATTGACTTTGAATTCGTATTGGAGACTTCTAAGAGTCAAACGTAATAAGATTATTAAAAAGCTATTCTACTTGCATTGGAATGTCTTTTGGTCAATGTACCGATACATTCAGATGACTCAATTGTTTTGTCATACATTGTATTTGTCTTACTGGGGAAGGGGCCCACCAATATATTCTTGAACCCGGACCCACGGGTATCTTGCTACGCCACTGCCTCGAGCCCCCTTTTAGGTAGCCAAGACAAGCCAAGTTCAAGCGCACTTAGCCTCTCGACCACGCTTATCCATCTCGTTGCCGACCTTGCTGGACGTTTGTAAAATGTTTGTTAAATGTTTTACATGTTTCGAATGTTCCTTCAGAGCTGAAGATAATTACTTCCTAGTCCAAACCTCCCGCAGGACGACGGGAGGTGGGAGCGGGCAGGGTTTGAACCCAGGACCATCGATAAATCTGAACGACAGTCCAGCGCGCAAACCGCACGACCAAGCAGCCATCCTGGAGGGGGGCGGGAGTTGGACGAAGGCGTATCCGGGAGGAGTTTATGGACTTAAATACACTGGGTCAAGGGATCGGTAATTAAATGAAAACCAAAAATTCTAACAGCAAAATTTTCTCTCTAACGTTGTAACAACACAAATGAAACTTGTATATGCAAGCGTTTACGTATCGTGACAATATACACGATAACAAAACAAAAGAAGGAACAAGAGAACAAAAAAAGTGGATACACACACACACACACATACACACACACACACGCGCACACACACACACACACAGAGATAGAGAGACAGACAGACAAGACAAGACAGACAGACAGACAGACATACACACTTCAACATAAGAGAGTAAACTAGACATTCATATGTATTAGTAACTAGCCGGATATGACTCCCGGCCTGCGGGCCCTAGTATGGACACTACTGATCTAGTGGACTGGATTTGGATCTATTTCAAACATGCCGAATGTTCCTTTATCATTTAAAAAAATATTTTACCACTAAAATGAAAGTAGAGTATGAAAATGGGTTTACCAGTTTAGCCGAAATATTAAGATAGATAAGATAATTTTTTTTGCCAGTTTAGCCGAAATATTAAGATAGATAAGATAAGATAACTTTTATTGATCCAATCAAATGGAAATTCGGTTTGACAACAATTGACAACCTCAGCGTAACTACTGTACACTAACGATATAGATGCACATACGAACGACATTCACACACGAAAAGCACATATACACTCATAACCAGCGCTTTATAAATAGACTTCTATGTACCTCTCGATGACGACAGAATGTTAATTTTTAATGTTGGTCATCCAGGGTCTATTATTACTGAATGTTTTAATTTTCTTCTTTGGTACAATCATGATTTCACAGAACTGGATGTACGAATTAACAGTTGTGGTAAATTCATCAATGTCTGGGCAGTTGTTTACAAACATGTCCCAATCTGTTTGCTCCAGACAACTTTGTCGTTGCATCACTGATAATTCGACTTAAATATCTTCGCTACAATTGACATTCTGGAGTTTTTCAATTCCTGCTTAAACTAATGGGTCAGGCAGAGGAAACAGTGGCGCATGTCTTACTAGAGTGTCCAAGAGCTGCGGGGAGACAACTGAAGGGTCACGAACTCCATGGAGGCTAGGATGCACTACGTTCAACAACAGAGTTTCTTACCAGAGCACTACGGGAGGCCCACAACAGACTTTCTTACCAGAGCACTACGGGAGGCCCACAACAGAGTTTCTTACCAGAGCACTACGGGAGGCCCACAACAGACTTTCTTACCAGAGCACTACGGGAGGCCCACAACAGACTTTCTTACCAGAGCACTACGGGAGGCCCACAACAGACTTTCTTACCAGAGCACTACGGGAGGCCCACAACAGACTTTCTTACCAGAGCACTACGGGAGGCCCACAACAGACTTTCTTACCAGAGCACTACGGGAGGCCCACAACAGACTTTCTTACCAGAGCACTACGGGAGGCCCACAACAGACTTTCTTACCAGAGCACTACGGGAGGCCCACAACAGACTTTCTTACCAGAGCACTACGGGAGGCCCACAACAGACTTTCTTACCAGAGCACTACGGGAGGCCCACAACAGACTTTCTTACCAGAGCACTACGAGAGGCCCACAACAGACTTTCTTACCAGAGCACTACGAGAGGCCCACAACAGACTTTCTTACCAGAGCACTACGGGAGGCCCACAACAGAGTTTCTTACCAGAGCACTACGGGAGGCCCACAACAGACTTTCTTACCAGAGCACTACGAGAGGCCCAAGCTTTCCTGCCCTACTACCATTAGAAGTTCATCCAAGGTTCATGTTGTCCAATACGTTATGCATTTCTGTACAAAGTTTACGTATTAAAATTCAAATTTATGGATGCGCTGTTCAACCTTTTTCAAAATGTACACATTTTGATTCACATATTACAGATTCATAAACTTTAAAAAAAATAAAATAAAGAAAATAAAAAAAAAAATTCACTTGTATCTTATTAATTATTGACGATTGAGCATTCCACGACATTCGCATTCTTAAACATTACACCATTTAACCTTTTACAAGATTACAGTCATTTTAATGTCACCAAATCTAGATTTATATCACCAAACTGGAATTTTTAAAAAATCGGAGTAGATTTACAAAAGAACAACCAGAATTATTTTAGGGAGAAAGGTTTGGGTGGTGCAAAATATTGTTTCTTTTTTTTTTTCTTTTTTATCAAGTCACTCTGTCTATCTGTCTGTCTGTTAAAATGTGTGTACACGTTATTTCTCCCACACGTGAAATCGGACCAAGTCGGAAGAGATGACTGAAGAGATGACTGAAGGTATAAAAAGATAAAACGAAGAGATGACTGAAGAGCAGACTGAAGGTATAAAACGATAAAACCGAAGAGATGACTGAAGAGCAGACTGAAGGTATACAACGATAAAACCGAAGAGATGACTGAAGAGATGACTGAAAGTATAAAAAGATAAAACCGAAGAGATGGCTGAAAAGAAGACTGAAGGTATAACAAAAGATAAAACCTCGAAGAGATGACTGAAAAGATGACTGAAGGTATAACAGAAGATAAAACAGAAGATATGACTGAAGAGATGGCTGAAGGTATAAAAAGATAAAACCAAAGAGATGACTGAAGAGATGACTGAAGGTATAACAAGATAAAACCGAAGAGATGAATGAAGAAATGACTGAAGAGATGACTGAAATGGTGACTGAAAAGATGACTGAAGAGATGACTGAAGGTATAACAAGATAAAACCGAAGAGATGACTGAAGAGATTACTGAAGTAATGACTGAAGAGATGACTGAAGGTATAACAAGATAAAACCGAAGAGATGAATGAAGAAATGACTGAAGAGATGACTGAAATGGGGACTGAAAAGATGACTGAAGAGATGACTGAAGGTATAACAAGATAAAACCGAAGAGATGACTGAAGAGATGACTGAAGTAATGACTGAAGAGATGACTGAAATGATGACTGAAGTAATGACTGAAGAGATGACTGAAATGATGTCTGAAGAGATGACTGAAGGTATAACAGAAGATAAAACCGAAGAGATGGCTGAAAAGAATGACTGAAGGTATAAAAAGATAAAACCGAAGAGATGACTGAAGAAATGACTGAAGAGATGACTGAAGAAATGACTGAAGGTATAAAAAGATAAAACCGAAGAGATGACTGAAGAAATGACTGAAGAGATGACTGAAGAGATGACTGAAGAGATAAAAGATAAAAAGTTAACCCTTTCAGACCTTGCGATAAATGGGAACCAATGATGTAAAGCTCTATGATGGTTAACAAGAATGTCATGTGGCCAGTACAACAACCAACCGCCTTTATTCCGCAAACGTATGTGAGGCAGAATTGGTTGGCCTCAGGGTGTCTTAAAAAATCTTAAAACTCTAAACCGACGTTGGGATTCGAACTCGAGAGGTCCACGTTCGGAATGCAAACGCTTTACCACTAGACCACCACGCACCAGACTAAACAGAAGTAGATTTAGAACTTGAAAAGACTTTATGAATCTTCTTTTGAAATTGTCGTCTGTGTGTGAAAAACAAACACAGTTGAATATTTAATGAATGAAACAAACAAAATAGTTTCGATTACAACAGAAGTAGACTAGCAGTCTCTTATATCCCAAGTATGATATAATATGCGAAACGGGAAACTCATAAGCGTGCTTAATTTTTTTTTCACTTTAAACACGACAGACTTAAAGACAGACGAACGGACACACGGACTGCACAAAGACAGTTGCAGCTATTTCCCGGTGGCTAATTATAGGCTAACCCAAGTTGGCAGCACTTAGGCTTTAAAAAAAAAGCCGAGAGATTTGTTTTGAATTAGAACTATCAAATTCTTTCCAATGACGCCCGGCTTGTTTGCTTGTTTCTCGATCCTACTGATGTAATCTGTTGAAGTGTGTTCTACCAAATGTTTAGGCGACACGTACACCTTTCTGGATGGATGGTGTCACGATGTTAAGGTCAAAGTTGACGACATCGATTACCTGGCCAGCATTGCGGTACATTCTCACAATATTGACAGAACGTCGTCACGCCTGATGACTCATTCTACCTGATTTAATAACTGGGTTACGAAAGTGTTTCTCATCCTGGTGATTCTAGAGGATCTGGCTCCAGTCCCTTAGAGATATAAGTAATCCGCATGCTAGATAATGTCAAACAAGACAGATTTTTATCATAACTAAGCTTCAAGATACCAGTGTGTAGTCGCTGAATGAACTCTTTATGTTGTCTGTTGTATTTATGTGTATTTTTCTGTTGTGTTGTCTCTAAATGAGAAAAGAGTCCTTGTAATCACAACAAATTTCCGTAAGGATCAATAAAGCAGTCTTAGTCTTAGTCTTCGTCTTAGTCTATCGACAGCTTCTGAAATTTCGTGAGGAAAGGGTACAACGTCACTGTTAGGCCGTGAGAACCACTGGGCTAGAAGATTGTGGAGTGGATATAATAGACAGGCAGGTACAATTAACTCAATCAGATAGTCGTTAGAGTGGGTTGATATTGCGTCATGAGACCAACAAGTGTGACGCCATGTGATGAGAGCATTGCTAATACACACGCAACAGGTCGTTTTACTACTATGTAAGAAAGTATCTGGGCTCTGAAGCCAGGGTTTAATAGTTCTAATAGAACAATAGTGTGTTGAAGTCACAATAGAGCACGAATACGTCTAAATACAATGATAAGATGGTAAAAAGTACAATGTTTCTGATGGTAGTAAAATTAAAGCGTCCCATAGTTTCTGATGGTATAACTGCTGTAATAGAAAAGGTATTTTGACACATTTGAGTAAATTATAATGGGCGTAGACAGAGTTTTTTTTCGGGGGGAGGGTGTTTTTTTCTCCCCCTCCCCCCCCCCCCCCCCCCAGAGCTAAAAGCATGAGACTGCACTAAACAAAAACAAATGGTATAAATATTTCTAATCGCACAGGTTAGTCTAAATCTAATACGCATTTTCTAACATGACTTATCCAAACTAATGAATACAACTACAATTAATAGAAGCTTGTTTTTATTTTTTTAAAGTATTTTTAAAAATATTTTTATAGTTTCTTGTTATTTTAATATATTTTGCTGTAGGGTTGTTAGGAATTAATATTAGATTACAGTGTGGCCACTTAGCAAGTAACTTTTCCCAAAGATATACATCAATTGTCGAATTTCCAGTCAATCGTTAGAGCCTTTTTCGGGATCCCTGTCTCTGTATGTCGCTCTTGTTATTTGACCCGATGACTTTGCAAGCTGAATAAAGGAATTAAAGTAATTATATTGGTTGTTTAAATTTGATTATTAACCTTCATGTTGAAATAAGTGTTCCTGACATTGTTTAGTTTGAATATCTACAATAGTTTTATGAAATTAGTCAATAAATCGATCAACATTTTACATATATTGTAGTTCAATGTACAGTGAATGCTGCCTAACTCTAATAGCTCACATTACAACTGCCTGATCTACTTCTTGTATAGAGACACCGCCTTCTGTTTTGCATTCATATTTTGTGTTTTGATCCGACATCTTCGAGGTCAACCCGTGCAGACAAACATACATACTGCGTCGATGCATCCCATCCCATGTGTGAGTGTGCCCGCGTGCCTGTTTGCTAGTCGCCCCATTGGTATTAAAGCAAATGTCTCGCAAGATGCTGCAAGTCTTCTGACGTCTTCCAATCTGCTGTGCGAGATCGCTTGGTCTACGTAGATTGGAAACAATGTGCGAAGACACTGCGGATGGGTCCATGCAGTACAAGTCGGAAGGAAAGAATTACGAGGCTAAGTTTTTTTTTTCGTATCAAAAGCTTTTTAAACCTCATGTAGATCCAGACAGTGTCCCCCCCCCCCCCAGATCTGTGCGTAACCTGTTTATCTCATAACCCTAATCCATACTTGCATAACCCCATAACCCTTTGTGCTTAGTTATGCTAGTCAGATCTAGTTTTTTTAATAAAGTATTTACATGGCTGTTAGACTAAAATGTCTTTAATTGACAGATAAATACGGCTCCAAGTCATGGAGAGTCACGAAAACAAATATGATAAAAACTTCCAACCACAGACCTATATATTTATTATATCTAGACCTCAAAGCAAAGAAAAATTCCTATCCGATCGTTATAAACGAAACACTTTTTCAAGTTGTACGGAAATTTGCTCGGAATCCTGGGAAATCGCTTTTTTCTGTCTTAGAAATATAATGATCTTTTGTTTTTAAAGTTTAGAGATAATGTAGTGCAATTTTGTGGATTAAAAAAGAATGGGCTTTTAATCACAGAACTATATATTCATGGACATTTATGATATAAAACCATTTTCTTATAATTCCACTGAAATAATGTTTCGACAATCCTAGATCGAAAAAATTCAAGTATGTCGATGTTAATTATCTTATGATTTTAGATTTTACATTTAAATATATTGATTACCTAGATATTTATAGATCTAGATTCTGGAGCTAAAAATTCCAAAGTAATAATTCTGTGAAAGTGTGCTTTTCTTTACGATGTTCATTTATCTTATCTTATAAAATACAAACGTTACTTCCTACGCGTCATGCATCTAGTCATGCATATTAACCAATGACTTGAATTCTGCCAAGTAATTTGGTTTTCCTTTCATTTTACTCGGACTAAACATTATAATGATAATTAGTATTAAATGTTACATAGGTAAGTTTTTTTTAAAAAGAAACTACTTTACTTCTTATAACTACTTTACAAAACAAAACCTTGTTTCCGCTTTTTGAAGTTTTTCACAACATTTTTATGTAGTGTTAAGAGACAGGCGCGTCCAGACTAGGTCAAATATATATGTAGATCTGTGCTCCATACTTTCAAAAACAGTTGCCTACGCCGGATATTGGGAATTGGGTGGGCCGAAAAGATATCTACTGTCGACTTGTGGGAACTCATAGACCAAGATATCAAAAAGCGAAAGTGGAGCTGGATAGGACACAGCATGCGAAAACCAGTTACCAATGTTGCAAGGCAGGCACTTGACTGGAACCCACAAGGAAAGAGGAAAGTGGGCAGACCCAAGCAAACCTGGAAGAGGACAGTCATCAGCGAAGCTGGGGATACTTGAATAACCTGGGAGCAGATAAATAAAACTGCTGAGATCCGAGATCGCTGAAGAGGTGTGGGGTGGCCCTATGCTCCCCTGGGAGTCCACTGGAATAAGTTAAGTTTAGTCAAATAACGTCTACTCTTAAGATTTACCAACACAAGGGGCAGTTGATGTAGAAGTTGTTTTTATGTTCGAAGGTTTACCAGGGTGTCATGTGGCCAGCGCATCAACCAACCACCTTTACTTTCCCCAACTAATGACAGGTACCCCGATTTAAGTTGTAAGTTATTAACGCTTTGAGAAAAAAATGAAGATTTTTACATCATGGTCTAAAGCTTCTGCAAGAGGGCAGAGAAGGTGGAAGGCTTGGTTCTAATCTAACCATGGACCATCTTGACGTTACTCCAGAGCGTTGGGAGGATTCAGGGATAAAATAAAAAGCCCAAAGTTGAAAATTTGAACATGAGACCGCTAGGTTGGGAAGCCAAGCTCTTTATCACTCGGCCACCTAGCATCATAATTGGCGCAGCACTTTACATCCTCTGCCCTATAGACCAGAAGGTCTGAAAGGGGAACTTTAATTACTTACTTAATTTCGTAGTGAATTAATATAAAAATGGATACCTGACTTGGGAAAGAAGAGGCGGTTTTTCGTTGTGCTGGCCACATGACACCCTGTTCGTTAACCGTGGGCCAAAGAAACAGATGAGCTTGACATCATCTGCCTTGTAGAGCGCAAGGTATGAAAGGGAAACTTAATCACTACTACTCCAGGGATAGTATCAGATAATTCAAGATGGATACAATGGATTGTTTACTCATAGTATCACGATTGCGAGACCTTACATTGATTGCATTCATTGTATGAAACCCATATCCACCTACACTAATAAAAAAAAAAGCGGTCAAGGCCATTAGAACTCCGTAGCCAGCGCACAGATCGTCTGCTGCCGTAAACTGACGAAGAAATCCAACTGCAAACGCCAGGAATCAATGTTGCCATGGAAACATCAAACAAGTCCATTTCCTTTAAAGTGAAGCAGGAAGGTTTCAAGTTTCATGGCTCTCTATTGCCCCATGCTCGTTCGTTACGTTCTGTCTTGAGTTGATTTGAAAGCATTTGCTCAGCCATCAGACTGACAGTGAGATAGCACAATCCATTCATGCTGGAACAGAGAAGAAGTTCAAGCCTTGAAGAAGTATACACACTACTTTGCAGAGATTACAGATCACACACAAAAATTTGGGAGTTTTGTTTTGAGGTGATAGCGATTTGATTTTTTTTTAAAAATATTGCCAAAATTTCTTGCTGAACGGAAATAGGCTCTGGGGTAAAATGCATTTTCATTTGATGGACTTAGTGTTCAATTAACTCTTTATCTCCGTAATTATTTTTCTACGTTCTGACAGAATTGTTCATTTTTCTCATTTGTACATTCTACCTTGTTATGATTAAACTCGAGTAACATTTTTTTTTTCATAATCAGAAAAAGTTAATTTCGGTATAGAATTATAGGAGAATGCATGCTCATTTTATTTACCGGGTAACACAAATTATAAAAACAAAAATTAATTTAATTTAATGAGGTCAAATCAACGATGATATCGTTAATTAGGAGAGAATTAAAAAAAATAAACGAAACAAAAAAAAAAGCTTATCGAAGGAAAGGAACAGCAAACAATCCCTGCATAGCTCTTATTACTGCAAGGTTAAACTGCATTTTCCTATTTAAAATTACCACTCATTGATTAACTAATTGTTTAATTTCTTTATTGATTCTTGTACTGTCTTCGTCTATGAATAATTGTGAACAAATTTTGAACTTGATCCGTGATTGGGAAGAGGGAGAATAATAAAAAAGCATGTACACAATGTGTACCAGACATTCTGCGTTAATATCAATTACATAGAGACATACGATACACATAGGAACCAGATGTACACCTGGACATTCACTTAGCACAAAGAGCTCATACTTCAAAAAGACCAAAACAAAAAGAAGGAAAAATAAATTTCGAGACATCCAATGTATTTCTTTGTATTCTCTTTCTTCAAGACTCCCTCCCCCCCCCTCTCTCAACTTTGACAGCATAAAAATTGAGGCTTACGTTTTCCCTTCAAGACCCTCCACCATCCCTTAAAGGGGATGTTCCATTTACTTTTTAATCAGTAAAAAAAAGTCTAGAAAAATACAGCTTTGATAGGAGCCCCACCCCATTTTCACAAAGCTTATGTTAACTCACTGAGTCTGTCTGTGTGGTAAAAATGTTGAACTTGTTATTTCTCCCACACTCAATCTGTCTGTGTGGTAACAATTTTGAACTTGTTATTTCCCCTACACTCAATCTGTCTGTGTGGTAACAATTTTGAACTTGTTATTTCTCCCACACTCAATCTGTCTGTGTGGTAACAATTTTGAACTTGTTATTTCTAATACACTCAATCTGTCTGTGTGGTAACAATTTTAAACTTGTTATTTCCCCTACACTCAATCTGTCTGTGTGGTAACAATTTTGAACTTGTTATTTCCCCTACACTCAATCTGTCTGTGTGGTAACAATTTTAAACTTGTTATTTCTCCCACACTCAATCTGTCTGTGTGGTAACAATTTTGAACTTGTTATTTCCCCTACACTCAATCTGTCTGTGTGGTAACAATTTTAAACTTGTTATTTCCCCTACACTCAATCTGTCTGTGTGGTAACAATTTTAAACTTGTTATTTCCCCTACACTCAATCTGTCTGTGTGGTAAAAATGTTGAACTTGTTATTTCCCCTACACACAATCTGTCTGTGTGGTAACAATTTTGAACTTGTTATTTCCCCTACACTCAATCTGTCTGTGTGGTAACAATGTGGAACTTGTTATTTCCCCTACACTCAATCTGTCTGTGTGGTAACAATTTTAAACTTGTTATTTCCCCTACACTCAATCTGTCTGTGTGGTAACAATTTTGAACTTGTTATTTCCCCTACACTCAATCTGTCTGTGTGGTAACAATTTTGAACTTGTTATTTCCCCCACACTCAATCTGTCTGTGTGGTAAAAATGTTGAACTTGTTATTTCCCCCACACTCAATCTGTCTGTGTGGTAACAATTTTGAACTTGTTATTTCCCCCACACTCAATCTGTCTGTGTGGTAAAAATGTTGAACTTGTTATTTCCCCCACACTCAATCTGTCTGTGTGGTAAAAATGTTGAACTTGTTATTTCCCCCACACTCAATCTGTCTGTGTGGTAAAAATGTTGAACTTGTTATTTCCCCCACACTCAATCTGTCTGTGTGGTAAAAATGTTGAAATTGTTATTTCCCCTACACTCAATCTGTCTGTGTGGTAAAAATGTTGAACTTGTTATTTCCCCTACACTCAATCTGTCTGTGTGGTAACAATGTTGAACTTGTTATTTCCCCTACACTCAGTCTGTCTGTGTGGTAAAAATGTTGAACTTGTTATTTCCCCCACACTCGATCTGTCTGTGTGGTAACAATGTTGAACTTGTTATTTCCCCTACACTCAATCTGTCTGTGTGGTAACAATGTGGAACTTGTTATTTCTAATACACTCAATCTGTCTGTGTGGTAACAATGTTGAACTTGTTATTTCCCCTACACTCAATCTGTCTGTGTGGTAACAATGTGGAACTTGTTATTTCCCCTACACTCAATCTGTCTGTGTGGTAACAATGTGGAACTTGTTATTTCTCCCACACTCAATCTGTCTGTGTGGTAAAAATGTTGAACTTGTTATTTCCCCTACACTCAATCTGTCTGTGTGGTAAAAATTTTGAAATTGTTATTTCTCCCACACTCAATCTGTCTGTGTGGTAAAAATGTTGAACTTGTTATTTCCCCTACACTCAATCTGTCTGTGTTTTAAAAATGTTGAACTTGTTATTTCCCCCACACTCAATCTGTCTGTGTGGTAACAATGTGGAACTTGTTATTTCTCCCACACTCAATCTGTCTGTGTGGTAAAAATGTTGAACTTGTTATTTCCCCCACACTCAATCTGTCTGTGTGGTAACAATGTGGAACTTGTTATTTCCCCCACACTCAATCTGTCTGTGTGGTAAAAATGTTGAACTTGTTATTTCCCCCACACTCAATCTGTCTGTGTGGTAAAAATGTTGAACTTGTTATTTCCCCCACACTCAATCTGTCTGTGTGGTAAAAATGTTGAACTTGTTATTTCCCCCACACTCAATCTGTCTGTGTGGTAAAAATGTTGAAATTGTTATTTCCCCTACACTCAATCTGTCTGTGTGGTAAAAATGTTGAACTTGTTATTTCCCCTACACTCAATCTGTCTGTGTGGTAACAATGTTGAACTTGTTATTTCCCCTACACTCAGTCTGTCTGTGTGGTAAAAATGTTGAACTTGTTATTTCCCCCACACTCGATCTGTCTGTGTGGTAACAATGTTGAACTTGTTATTTCCCCTACACTCAATCTGTCTGTGTGGTAACAATGTGGAACTTGTTATTTCTAATACACTCAATCTGTCTGTGTGGTAACAATGTTGAACTTGTTATTTCCCCTACACTCAATCTGTCTGTGTGGTAACAATGTGGAACTTGTTATTTCCCCTACACTCAATCTGTCTGTGTGGTAACAATGTGGAACTTGTTATTTCTCCCACACTCAATCTGTCTGTGTGGTAAAAATGTTGAACTTGTTATTTCCCCTACACTCAATCTGTCTGTGTGGTAAAAATTTTGAAATTGTTATTTCTCCCACACTCAATCTGTCTGTGTGGTAAAAATGTTGAACTTGTTATTTCCCCTACACTCAATCTGTCTGTGTTTTAAAAATGTTGAACTTGTTATTTCCCCCACACTCAATCTGTCTGTGTGGTAACAATGTGGAACTTGTTATTTCTCCCACACTCAATCTGTCTGTGTGGTAAAAATGTTGAACTTGTTATTTCCCCCACACTCAATCTGTCTGTGTGGTAACAATGTGGAACTTGTTATTTCCCCCACACTCAATCTGTCTGTGTGGTAAAAATGTTGAACTTGTTATTTCCCCTACACTCAATCTGTCTGTGTGGTAACAATGTGGAACTTGTTATTTCTCCCACACTCAATCTGTCTGTGTGGTAAAAATGTTGAACTTGTTATTTCCCCTACACTCAATCTGTCTGTGTTTTAAAAATGTTGAACTTGTTATTTCCCCCACACTCGATCTGTCTGTGTGGTAACAATGTGGAACTTGTTATTTCTCCCACACTCAATCTGTCTGTGTTTTAAAAATGTTGAACTTGTTATTTCCCCCACACTCGATCTGTCTGTGTGGTAACAATGTGGAACTTGTTATTTCTCCCACACTCAATCTGTCTGTGTTTTAAAAATGTTGAACTTGTTATTTCCCCCACACTCGATCTGTCTGTGTGGTAACAATGTTGAAATTGTTATTTCCCCTACACTCAATCTGTCTGTGTGGTAACAATTTTGAACTTGTTATTTCCCCTACACTCAATCTGTCTGTGTGGTAACAATTTTGAACTTGTTATTTCCCCCACACTCAATCTGTCTGTGTGGTAACAATTTTGAACTTGTTATTTCCCCTACACTCAATCTGTCTGTGTGGTAAAAATGTTGAACTTGTTATTTCCCCTACACTCAATCTGTCTGTGTGGTAACAATTTTGAACTTGTTATTTCCCCCACACTCAGTCTGTCTGTGTGGTAAAAATGTTGAATTTGTTATTTCCCCTACACTCAATCTGTCTGTGTGGTAAAAATGTTGAAATTGTTATTTCTCCCACACTCAATCTGTCTGTGTGGTAAAAATGTTGAAATTGTTATTTCTCCCACACTCAATCTGTCTGTGTGGTAAAAATGTTGAAATTGTTATTTCTCCCACACTCAATCTGTCTGTGTGGTAAAAATGTTGAACTTGTTATTTCCCCTACACTCAATCTGTCTGTGTGGTAAAAATGTTGAAATTGTTATTTCTCCCACACTCAATCTGTCTGTGTGGTAAAAATGTTGAAATTGTTATTTCTCCCACACTCAATCTGTCTGTGTGGTAAAAATGTTGAACTTGTTATTTCTCCCACACTCAATCTGTCTGTGTGGTAAAAATGTTGAACTTGTTATTTCCCCTACACTCAATCTGTCTGTGTGGTAAAAATGTTGAAATTGTTATTTCTCCCACACTCAATCTGTCTGTGTGGTAACAATTTTGAACTTGTTATTTCTCCCACACTCAATCTGTCTGTGTGGTAAAAATGTTGAAATTGTTATTTCTCCCACACTCAATCTGTCTGTGTGGTAAAAATGTTGAAATTGTTATTTCTCCCACACTCAATCTGTCTGTGTGGTAAAAATGTTGAAATTGTTATTTCTCCCACACTCAATCTGTCTGTGTGGTAAAAATGTTGAACTTGTTATTTCTCCCACACTCAATCTGTCTGTGTGGTAAAAATGTTGAACTTGTTATTTCCCCTACACTCAATCTGTCTGTGTGGTAACAATTTTGAACTTGTTATTTCTCCCACACTCAATCTGTCTGTGTGGTAAAAATGTTGAAATTGTTATTTCTCCCACACTCAATCTGTCTGTGTGGTAAAAATGTTGAACTTGTTATTTCCCCTACACTCAATCTGTCTGTGTGGTAACAATTTTGAACTTGTTATTTCTCCCACACTCAATCTGTCTGTGTGGTAACAATGTTGAAATTGTTATTTCTCCCACACTTAATCTGTCTGTGTGGTAAAAATGTTGAAATTGTTATTTCTCCCACACTCAATCTGTCTGTGTGGTAAAAATGTTGAAATTGTTATTTCTCCCACACTCAATCTGTCTGTGTGGTAAAAATGTTGAACTTGTTATTTCTCCCACACTCAATCTCTGATTAAGTTTTAACTTTACACGATTATTTATTGCAGCTATCAAAACATGAATAAATAAAAAAAAACCAGTCAATTAATTACTGGTAATTGATTATTTTGTTTGATACCAACAAGGGAAACCAATCCTGTAGATTTAATAGATTTAATTATAAATATGTGAGTTTTGTCCCCATTGATAACAGTTATTTTTCCAAAACCCGTTCTCGGGAAAAGTTGAAACTTTAAAATTTTTTTATTCAATTAAAAAAAAAACAATTAAAGAAATTAACGACGTAGTCAATTAATTATTGTTAACTAACTATTTTGATATCGTAATGATAAATGACGTCTACAGTATTGAGATATACAGTTGTACGTGCACAGTTTTCCCCCTTAGATAAGCTTTTTGTTTAAAAAAAATATTTGCTTGTTGACATACGTCTTTACTTCGTTTGAAATGTTTTATATTCTCATGCATTCATCTTATTGAACCAAAAAAAAAAATGAAATTCTTAATTTCTCCAGGGAAATTTGTTTCATAGTAAAAGCCCAAAGTCCACTTTGGATAAGACCAATCTGGAAGAACAAGAACATCGATCATAACGTATTTGTCCATTGACGCCCAGCAGTTGGCTCTTAAGAGATACAAAATATATGCACATTGAACTAAGGAACAGGCTGACTACTCCTTTGAATCTTCATGTGCCAAGCAATCATCGAGAACTCTCTGGAGAAAATGTAAGGATTTAGAACCCCAAGACCGATTTCTTTGAGTTAGAAGGCTTAAGGAAGAACAGTTTTTTTTAAAGTGTGACCCTAGTGTGAGCTAATTATTTTGCTACTTATTACGGAGACCTCATTACCTAAAGATTTTCAAGTCAATGAACTTAATTAATTATAAACCGAAGGCCTTTTATCTATGTACATTAATAACACCTCTTAATCGTATCCTGCTCATGGATCATTAATGTTTATGAATCATGGCATTTAACAGCAGTGCCTACAAATTCTAAAAAAAAAAAGCGATAGTGTTAAACGCGCAATGATTTAGAATTTTGCAAGTAATAATGTACAAAAGGTTTACCGGGAAAAAAGATAAAGATGGTAGGACAATATGTAATTAGACTTAAGGTAAAGTACTGTTATAACCCTGCTCCCGCGCCGACACCGATGGTGCGCAACAGCATACCGTTCAACACGATAAATAGACGACATATTTATTCTAGAAGAAAGTTTTAGATCCGGCTGAAGTGATCTGCAGGTTATGGGAGTCTGAGCTGTCTGGGACTAAGAGCGTTCTTCGTGCTACCTGTGAACTGTATTGAGGACCTGGAGCGACACTGGGAAGTGTGTCGGTGCTCTTTACAAGTGTTTACCTAGAAAAAGACTTATGGAACTTAAGACAAGACTCCCTGTGCCTTAATAGCTGAAGTCCATTGTCTCATTGTGTATTTTACAACTGTAAATACATACATCGTCTATTATTACCTCCTACACAGTTTCAAGCCACACAGCTACTCACCCTATGGACAATAGTATTGTAACAAATCGATGAAGACTAACTGTAGACAATTTAAAACATCCTCTAATTAAAAATATCATAAACAAGAGCCTCTAAAAATACAATCAACTAACCCACTAAATGTGGATACATGGAAAAGGTTATAAAAAACAGCTCACATCTATTGGACAGCTATTCGACCAAACGATACATAAGTCAACAACATGGCAACATTAAGAGACATGACTGTGATTTTGCAGTTCTTCCTCTTAGATGAGATTTTGTTCATAAAAATAGTATTTTAAAAATAATTTGATTGTTACAACTTAAAATAATTCAGAGTCATTCCCAACAAAAGTCAAATGGTGTCTAACAACCCATAATAAATAGATAAATAAATAAAAAACAAGCAAACTAGTATGAAATTATTAACAGGGGCATCTTGAAATTTGCATTCAAAAATATATTGTTATATATAGGGGAGCGACGCAGCGGGCGTAGCCGGTGGATTAAATGCAGAACTGTAGAGCTACAGCTTTCAGATGTCAAGTAATAGAAGTAATTTACTTAAAAACCACTACACTTTGAGAAGCATAGAAAAAAATGCAGAAATAAGAAAAAACTAAAAAGGCGAAATAGTTGAAATACACCGCGGAGGCGCAATAAAAACACAGATGTTCTACATTTTTACTACTTAACATTTTCTCGAGCCGAGTTTTTGACGTCATCCAGGGGGAAGTAACTGAATCGCCGATTTCTTTAACCTGAGTTTACATTTTGTTTATCCCCCCTCCCTTACAGAAGAATGAAACAAAAATATGAAGAAATAAAAAAAAATAGATCAAACCTGTTATAAGAAGAAAAAAAAGGAAAAACACTTTCCCGCCTATTTTTCTTCTTCCCTCTCTGGCTTACTTATGTAAACTTAACATTGTCAAGGTGGCCTCAGAATGCCAGGTTATTCTGACGTCATTTTACCAGGTGCCAGTATGACGTAACAAGGTAACACCCGGGGGTATGGTGTGGTGAATTAACTTATGCAGTACTAAAAGTCACACACTATATACAACTACAACTATTGGTTGTTAATAGCCAGTGGTCTGTACAGATTAAGACAAAACTAGCGAAATATTTTTACAAAATCTTTTTTTTTTTAAATCAAAGCTTATCTAAGGCAAGGAACTCGCACCTAAAACATTATATTTCAAGAATTTAGAAGCTATTTACTTTATTCGATATCAAACAAAATAATTACCAATAATTGATTAACTAATTAGTTAATTTTTCAATTGAGTCATGTTTTTTTAGATACAATAAATAATTTTTTTAAAGTTTCAACTTGATCCGAGAATGGGTGTGGGAGAAATAATGTGTTTAAATATCTAAGGGACGAAACCATACATATTTAGCCGTGTCTGTGATTACCGAATGATTAATTACCATTGTTGGTATAAAACTTAATAATTAATTGCCTGGTCTAAGTAAATGAATAATTGTGTACAATTTCAACTTGATCCAAGAATGGGTGTGGGAGAAATAACTTGTTCAAACTTTACATCATCTGCCCTAAAGATAACAAGGTCTGAAAGGGGAACTTTACTTTACTTGATTCTAGAGTTTGGAAATGTTTACAAAAGCCCAGTTTTCTTTGGTTTTTCTTATGTGTTTTCGTTTTATTATTAATAATAATGATTGATAAAAAAAAAAAAGAAAAATGCGCTTCCTTTATTGACATGGCCGTACCATTACCCCATAATATAAGAAAAAACCGAAATGGAAAAACAAAAAAATTATGGGAACCTTAGCTTAAAGATTAAGCGATAATGGAAGTTGTCTAAAATAACAATATATTCTGTTGTTAAATTAAATGAGGGGATAATGACAACTTGCCTTCAAGGCCCTTAACATTCCTAATAAGATTCTCATTGCCTGTCAGAGGTCGGTACTGCTGCAGACCTGCCACATCACCAGAAAATTACGTAATGGACGCTGTTCAAGGCAATACAATGAATTTGGCTTCTCTCTAACAGAAATCGACCCAGGCAGTACCAGAGAATGAATATTATTTCTTTTTTAATATAATAATAATAACAACAACAATAATAATCTTTATTATCATAGATTTAAATTGTCTTACAAATGTGCATTATATATAACAAAACATATTAACAATAGCAAAACCAATTATTGATCTATGTTCATACCACAGTTTCATGTCAACAGTACATGTGGAGTTGACATCAGAAAAGTTGGATTGTATTCAATGATTCAATTGCCATGGGAACAAAAAAGCTCTTGTGTCTGTTCTTGTGTCTGTTCTTGTGTCTGTCCTTGTGTCTGTTCTTGTGTCTGTTCTTGTGCCTGTTCTTGTGTCTGTTCTTGTGTCGGTTCTTGTGTCTGTTCTTGTGTCTGTTCTTGTGTTTGTTCTTGTGCCTGTTCTTGTGTCTGTTCTTGTGTCTGTTCTTGTGTCTGTTCTTGTGTCTGTCCTTGTATCTGTTCTTGTGTCTGTTCTTGTGTCTGTTCTTGTGCCTGTTCTTGTGTCTGTTCTTGTGCCTGTTCTTGTGTCTGTTCTTGTTCCTGTTCTTGTGCCTGTTCTTGTGTCTGTTCTTGTGTCTGTCCTTGTGCCTGTTCGTGTGTCTGTTCTTGTGCCTGTTCTTGTGTCTGTTCTTGTGTCGGTCCTTGTGTCTGTTCTTGTGTCTGTCCTTGTGTCTGTCCTTGTGTCTGTTCTTGTGTCTGTCCTTGTGTCTGTTCTCGTGTCTGTTCTTGTGCCTGTCCTTGTGTCTGTTCTTGTGTCTGTTCTTGTGTCCGTTCTTGTGTCTGTTCTCGTGTCTGTTCTTGTGTCTGTTCTTGTGTCTGTTCTTGTGTCTGTTCTTGTGACTGGTGGATGATCTCTTCTCTGTGAAAATAACATTTTAAAATCGTGATCTAAATGTTGTTTTGCTTTGCTTAACCCATTTCTTCAGTACTGAAGATCAATACATCCTAGGCCTAAACCTACCGCAGGACGAAGGGGAATGTCGGCCAGCAGTAATTGAACCCCGGCCATCGAGACGACATACCACACGACTAGGCAGCTGTCCTATGTTTATTTAAAAATTATTTTTTTTTAGCTTTCTTAAGATATCGTGTTTTTTAATAGGCCATCAAGTGGGGAAATGTGTTGCCGATGAGAAAAAAAGGTAAAACTTTGGTCCGTTTGCAGGGACGTCGTACGTCTATATAAGTACGTTAGGGTTAGGGGTTTCTGTCCAGGCACTACTATGTATTAGGAAAATCTGAAGTTGAAATGTTCAAGAATTGTACTAATTCTAAAATGATTTATTGTTGGTTATTTAAATGTAGCCATTTTTATTCTGCGTAAAAAGTTTAAATGTAGGCGTTTAAAATGCAGATAGATGACGTGGAAGCAGATCTGAAGCAGCTTGGGGTTAGGGCGTGGAGACGAAAGGCCCAGGAGAGATCTGAATGGAAGGATGTGTTAAAGCAGGCCAGAGCCCTCCATGGGCTGTAGCGCCACTGGGATGGATGATTAAAATGCAGAGTCAATTTGCATGAGAGCCAAATCAATGTGTATGGGAGCCATATCAATGTTTGTGGGAGCCAAATCAATATGCGTGAGAGCCAAATCAATGTGTGTGGGAGCCAAATCAAAGTTTGTGTGAGTGAGCCAAATCAATGTGTGTGTGTGTGTGAGTGAGCCAAATCAATGTGTGTGTGTGTGTGAGTGAGCCAAATCAATGTGTGTGTGTGTGCCAAATCAATTTGTGTATTTAAGAGAGAAAATATTGTGTGTGTAAACCATATTAAGTGTTTATATGAGCCAAATCACTGTGTGTGAGAGTCAAATCAATGTGTGTTTAAGATCTATCAGTGTGTTTGAGCGAAATTTAAGTATGTGTGTTAAAGAGAAATCAGTTTGTGTTTAAACCAAATCAATGTATATATGAGCCAAATCAATGTGTGTGGGAGCTGAATCAATTTGTACGTGGGCCATTACATTGTTCCTCAACTAAAGACCTGTTCTAGTGGCACTAAGGAAAAACAACAAACTGTATTTCTGGGCTGCCTTATGTCTCAGGGATCAACGGACTCGGAAAGTCTCTTCTCTCATAACTAAGCCCCACCCACCCCCCCCCCAAAAAAAAACATAACAAAAACCCCCAAAACAATGACTTGGTAATGTCTGCGAATGTCTCGATACCAAGACTGTGAACACATACAGACTTTTTTTTCTTCTTGTATTGGTATGATCTACCCGCTACCTGCTACCATCACCTCTTCTCCTGGGCGCGCTACCTTCATCCCTTTAACACTTGACACCCCTGTTCTTTCTCTGCATTTACCTCCCTCCCCCCCCCCAAAAAAAACACCCCCATAAGTCATAAAGAAGTTTGTTTCGGAAAAAGATTGACAAGAGAAAGAGTAATAGTCTGTCTGTGTGCGCTTGTGTGGTGCTATCTTTTGTTCATGTGGATTACTGTGTTCATTTCTCTTTCCTCCGTGTGTGCATCTGTTTTGTTCAGGTGATCAGGAATCGAACCTAAAACCTAAAGCAAGGTGATTGCAATTTCTTACTGGATAATCTACATTTTCATTTGAGTGAAAAATATGTGTCATTGAAGTTTTACAATTCTCATGATGTAAGTTGGCAAAAATAAAAGGTAATTACTTGATTAAGTCTTTTAATTTCAGCTTTAGCCTCTATCGTATGATAGGCTTTGTCCTGTAGTAGTATACAGGCTGTCAGAAGTTGAGTTTCTTGTACGGGTGTATTAGATGTGTATAAAACTACTATAACAACAAGGCCTATAACATGAACTTAAATGAAAGACTAAGTCTAGACCTTTAGATACTTGAATGAAGTTTAATACATAAAGTCTCTGTCTGTAATACAATGTTTTCACCTTGAATTCTTAAGACAAACTGCCTAACATCAACAAGCTAAATCCCACTATCCGTGACGTCACTAGATGTCGCGTTGAAAGTCTGTCAACTACGGCGCGTCTCTATTCTAAGTACCTAACAGTCGTCTGAAATACACTGGTAAAAAAAAAATACAGACTGCCTGGTCGGGTCTAATGGTATGTGATACAGACTGTCAAGCTCCACATCTCGAATGATGACGCACGTCATCCCCTGTCGTCCTACAGGACGTTTCAGCTTGGACGTAATAATCTTCAATTTTAAAGTAATGTCCGAAACTCACAATTAAAACGTAAAATCATCTATTTTACTTAATGAGACCCAATTTTAGAAAACAAAAGTAATTTAGAGGCCCCTTAAAGGAAAAAAAAAGATTTTTAGTGTTTGTTGCAATGTAAACATCTGGAAAAAACTATTGACAACCATATTTCATGATATTTTTAGCTTGCTCAATTTTGATGCAAACTACTGTCGTCTGAAAACAAATTCTTCTGTTTCTTAAATTCAATATGCAAGTCGTTGTTTTTGTGTGTGCATAGAACATACACCATTAGATACACCAATAAATGCTACACCAATAAATGCTACACCTATAAATGCTACACTTATAAATGCTACACCTATAAATGCTACACCAATAAATGCTACACCAATAAATGCTACACCAATAAATGCTACACCTATAAATGCTACACCTATAAATGCTACACCTATAAATGCTACACCTATAAATGCTACCAGAATCACCAGAAAATGTATTTACAAATTAACGTCTTTCATATTTGGAGATACCTACAGCAAACTTTATTGCCATACTAAAGCAACCAAAACAAAAGCCTTACAAAACTGCTTGTAAAGTCCGGCCCTTTTGAGAAGGTCAGATACAACACATTAATTTATCTACTGCAGCATTGCTTAGAGGCTAATCCATAAATAGCAATCTTTTTGGAGTATCCGGTGTACAAACTACGGAAGTGATGATGTGCCAAGTATATTAATAAACCATTCATTCATGTTTGTGCCCTTTTTGTCAACACTGTCAAATCAAATTTCTTAACACTTTCTATTTTAGCCTAAAAAAAAAAGGTATTATTGAGTTGGCAATAGCATCTTTGACATTGTTTATTTTATCTATTTCAAAATCTCACAGTCTTCCACTTTTCATTTTCTAATTCATTTCTTTAGGTTCCATTACATCGCCACCATATTTCTTTACACCGCTTTCATTCTTTTTTCTCTCTTATTGAATTTTATTGCTTAAATAACGTAAACAGGATCTTAGTAATCAAAGCGTGAAGAAAAACCAGATTACCGTGAGGAACTTTTGGCGTGAAAATCTCCGATTGGGTTCCATACAAATGATTAAAAGATCTTTCTTCTAAGCAAAAAATAAACTAAATATAGATCGATACAAATTCTTGTAGGAGGAAGAAGGTGTAATAAACAGGCGTCATGGCGCCTTGATGAACGGGAAAACCAAATTGACAACTGAAGTCTGTAGCTACAAATATGCACCATTTTTGTCTTCTTGACACCAAACTATTTTCCAGGAATGGAATGCTGCGCATCACAGACAAGCGAGTCCAACATCCTTAGCTCGTATTACGTTTTCTTCTTCCCAAAGTTAGCTTTGACCCACATTTCTTTCGTCTGCAACGTAGACAATGCTAATCCTAACTCTAAGTCAAAAGAGTTCTTTGGCACGTTCCTACTTTGTCAATCAGAACTAGATAAGTCGTTTCGTTTTTTTGTTGTTTGTACTGGTTAAACTTTTGTGCTTTTGAACAAGAATGTGTATCGTGGAGGTTGTTCCATTGTAGGTTTTGTCATCATGACAACGCCTAAACCAAAATGATGATCCGTAGACCAACATGACAACGCCTTAACCAATTAGATGATCCGTAGACCAACATGACAACGCCTTAACCAATTAGATGATCCGTAGACCAACATGACATCGCCTAAGCCAAAAGGACGATCCGTAGACCAATATGACAACACTTAAACCAATTAGATGATCCGTAGACCAACATGACATCGCCAAAGCCAAAAGAACGATCCGTAGACCAATATGACAACACTTAAACAATTAGATGATCCGTAGACCAACATGACAACGTCTTTTAACTAATTAGCTGATCCCTAGACCAACATGACTATCATTGCTTAACCAATTAGATGATACGTAGACACACATGATATCACCTAAGCCAAAAGTACGATCGTAGACCAATATGACAACACTGAAACCAATTAGATGATCCGTAGGCCAACATGACTATTATACCTTAACCAATTAGATGATCCGTAGGCCAACATGACTATTATACCTTAACCAATTAGATGATACGTAGACACAAATGACATCACCTAAGCCAAAAGGACGATCGTAGACACACATGACAACGCCTTAACCAGTATGACGATCCGTAGACCAACATGACAACGCCTTAACCGATATGACGATCCGTAGACCCAATATGACAACGCCAATATCAAACTTGACGACCGTAGACTAATATGACAACTCGTGGTCCGTTTTCCCCTTTACTCTGCTAAGACTTCTTTCCGGACTTCCTTTCTTTGAAGTTTGCGAGAATTTCTTTCTGAAATTTTTAGTTCAGAAATATGGATTCAATGTATGTATCATTAAACCACAGCATGTTTTGACTAGCTGTGTGGAGCAGCAGCCCAATACTGTTCAGACCAATGTTAGGTCCTATGCTGTTAGATGACAAGGTCTGAAAAGGGAACTTTACTTTTATTTTACTGCTAGTTTAGTCGTTCATTCGTATTCGAGATTCAAACTCCTTTCAGCCATCGTTTGAGTCACTTGAAGGGAAACATGTTCCACGTTTGCATGACTCTTGGAATGTAAATGATCTTTTAATGCGTTTTTCTTGAAAATAATGTGAAAATATAAACTAAGTATCTTTCTAAACATCTTATTATAACGCATTTTCTCCAAACTTATCATGACTTGATTACTTGTTTGTAAGCTATTTCCCCCCTTTCGACTCAAACATTCTGTATCCTCCATTGGCTAGTGCTCAATTATTCTCCTAAGTTACACGGACAGAAGCACTTTTAAACGCGCCAATCTATTTTTAAAGATATTTAGAATCTAATTAATGTCTACAAAAAACGCAAATTTGTTAAATTGGCTTCCCGCCTTCCTCTTTTCCTGCATTTTTATATCCATAAATAATTGCTAGGAAAAAACATTTAAAAAAAAGAAAAATATAATAAACAACTTGAGTAGCTCCGATGCAAATTCTGTTTGTAAACACAACATCGTCCACTTTGTACTTCTTGGCCACTTTCGTTTTCTACTTGGCCTACTTTTATCAACGAGTACCTCCACTCGCTTGCTTTGTACTGCAGGTGACATCACAGGGGTGAAGAGTTCTGTTCTTGTGCCGACCAGCTGCTAGCGATGTTGTGGTACATGAAGTCACATGTTTGGAACGGCGAGGCAGAGCGTTGCGCAATCTGGCTAGGGCGGTCGAAGGTTCTCACTGGTTTAAACAGAAAACTCAACAACAACTAGAATGCCATTGGTTTAAAAAAAAAAGATAAAAAAATCATAGAAGTTCCTTAAGTGTGTGGGAACATTGTTTACTGTCAAATGTAAAAAGGAATTTCGCAGATTTTTACTAACATTATGCTTAGATTGGAATAAAGAAAACCTTTAACGCAGACAGTACTGAAACATTTTTTAAACCTCTTTTTATAGTCAAAACTTGCCCAAGGACCACTAAGTAAAAAAAAAGCTACATAAATGCACAGTAGGCCGTATATAAATGCACAGAAGGCCGTATATAAATGCACAGTAGGCCGTATATAAATGCACAGAAGGCCGTATATAAATGCACAGAAGGCCGTATATAAATGCACAGTAGGCCGTATATAAATGCACAGAAGGCCGTATATAAATGCACAGAAGGCCGTATATAAATGCACAGAAGGCCGTATATAAATGCACAGTAGGCCGTATATAAATGCACAGAAGGCCGTATATAAATGCACAGTAGGCCGTATATAAATGCACAGTAGGCCGTATATAAATGCACAGAAGGCCGTATATAAATGCACAGAAGGCGTACATAAATGCACAGTAGGCCGTATATAAATGCACAGAAGGCCGTATATAAATGCATAGTAGGCCGTATATAAATGCACAGTAGGCCGTATATAAATGCACAGAAGGCCGTATATAAATGCACAGAAGGCCGTATATAAATGCACAGAAGGCCGTATATAAATGCACAGTAGGCCGTATATAAATGCACAGAAGGCCGTATATAAATGCACAGAAGGCCGTATATAAATGCACAGAAGGCCGTATATAAATGCACAGAAGGCCGTATATAAATGCACAGAAGGCCGTATATAAATGCACAGTAGGCCGTATATAAATGCACAGAAGGCCGTATATAAATGCACAGAAGGCCGTATATAAATGCACAGAAGGCCGTATATAAATGCACAGAAGGCCGTATATAAATGCACAGAAGGCCGTATATAAATGCACAGAAGGCCGTATATAAATGCACAGAAGGCCGTATATAAATGCACAGAAGGCCGTATATAAATGCACAGAAGGCCGTATATAAATGCACAGAAGGCCGTATATAAATTACAAATGTAAAAAAAACAACAACACATATCTTGTTGAAGGAGTGTTTATTGAAATAATAACTTTTGTTTAAAATAAAATTGTAACAGACTAATGACTTATATAAAAGTGATGAGATTTAATGACTGTGTTGAGCTTATGTCCAGCTCAATGTTTGTTTAACAGTAACCACTAATCTGCACGATCACAACAAATTTCTAGTCGGTTTATTTTATTCGTTGAGGTTCATTACGTCATTGAATCCACGTTCTACTAATTACGACGACGGGAAAGCAGCCAACAACTTCTGTTCAATAACCTATAATGCAAGATCCACTATAGCAGGGGTTCTCAGCCTGTGGGTCGCGCCCCCTTTGGGGGTCGATTGACGCTTTGTCAGGGGTTGCCTAACGCCATCGAAAAAATGAATTGTTTTTGTCTATTCTTCTATTGCTGTATGTATGTGTACAGAAGGGGGGGTCGCGGCAGAGTGGGAGATTTTAAAAAGGGGTCGCCGAGCCTAAAAGGCTGAGAACCGCTGCACTATAGGAATCTGCTTTTTTCAACCAGTACTTATGTTTTTCTTGTTGAAAATTTTTTTTTCTCCTTTTTATTTTGTAGATATTTCAAAAAACTACTTCTCTATTAGAATGGATTCATCTGTGACTTGGATCTCATTTTGTCTACTAGCAAAACAGCTCAATACCCAGTCGAGAATATCCGAGTGAAGCATGTCTTCAAAACTTTGGTTTAGGCCATCTGAGAATTCGTAATAGACATTTTATGCAGTATTGAGGGGAGACTTAGACTTAGGTCCACCCGCGCCGTTCGGCGCATTGGGCGGCAAGCTGTCTCCATAAAGGTCTGTCATTGGCAATGTCTGAAGCCTCCTCCCACCTGGTGTCCACTGTTCTGAGGTCCTCAATGAAGGTGTATCGCCAAGTAATACGAGGACGTCCCTGTTTGCGCTTTCCTCGTATTGGCTTCCATGTTATCGCATCTCTTGGTGTGCGTAGTTCATTTTGACGTAGAACATGTCCCGCAAACCTCATGCAACGCTCTGTCACAACCTCACTAAGTGTTCGACTCCCAGTTCGGCATAGGATTTCCCTGTTTGAGACTCGATCTGTGTAACTGACTCCCAAAATCCGTCTCAGCCATTTTGGTTGAGCCACATTTAGTCTTTTCACAATTTTGACAGATTTCTTCCATGTCTCACATGCATATGTAGCAGTTGGAATGACGAGTGTGTTGAGAAGGTGTATTTTTGTCTCGAGTCCAATGGCTTGGCTAGTCCAAATAGGCTGCAACCTTTGGAAAATGCTCCCTGCCTTTCCTATTCTGCACGCTACATCATGGTAAGCATCTCCATCATTTGTTATGATGCTGCCAAGGTATGTGAACTTGTCCAGCTCTTCAAGCTTTGTCTTGCCAAGTCTGATGGGAGAGTTGATTTATATTAAATTATCCTATTGGATAACCTGGCTTTTAGCGAATACTTTGATTGTATACCATTTTCATCTTTCTTCGGACTCCCTTACGGTCGTCTCGGGGACCCCTTGCAGTCCGCGTACCACAGTTAGAGAACCACTGCTTTAATGAAATAATGTGCATGTCTATATTTGCTTGTCTTGTTATGCATTAGAATTAGTTCAGCGCACCAAAAAGGACGGGTTGTGAACACGACTTAAAAAGTGACGTACTTTTAGAATACCATCTAGCTAGATACTTAAAGTAACATACTAGACATAGTGTTGACATCTTGATAGCCTTATAGACTTGGACTGATCGCCCGCCACTAGCACTAGGGTTGGGGGCGGTGGTGCGGAAGATGCAATTGTCCCTCAACCGCATAACATACCAGAAAGGGGCGACACAATATAAAAATTGGTTAAAATGTAAATAATAAGCACAATAACTGGAGAAAAGAATCGAACTCAACTTTTAAAGTTCGTGTTCGGTTCGGTTCTGTCAGGTCTAAAGTTCGGGTTCGGTTCGATGTTATAAAATTAGGTAATAGCGAAATAAGGTAGAAACAGCGATGTGAAATCTTATTTGGCTTGTAGACCATTTTAAGTTCCAACACTCGTGCCGCGTGCTACAGAACAGAAAAGATACAAAAAATATTAAATAAGAAAATAAAGCACTTATATTAGAAATCCGTGGATATAATAAAAAAAAAGTTTCCCTTTCAGACCTTACGATGTAAAGGTCATTTGTTTCTGTGGTATACGGTTAACGAGGGTGTCATATAATCATTACAATGACCAACCGCCTTTACTTTTCCCCCAACTTATGTCAGTTACCTATTAAAGTTTGATGGGCGACCTTAAGATCACACGTGAATATAATATTTACTATTTACACTGATGCATGAGATTTAGGAAGTTTATCCAGAACTAACTTCTGAAGATCTCACTGCACCAAGTTGAAGCAGTGACTCTAGAAGCTCGTCTGTGAGGCGATTAGGTCACATTGGTTTCACCCCTTTCCGCATGCAAAATGAAGAGTTACAATTTCGCTTAGAAGGCGCGTATGTCAGACTGATTCCACTTCTTGAAACAGGTTCCGTTCGACTTGACAATTTTTCTAATAACTCTTGCTGCCAGTTCTCTATGTCATCCAGACATACTTCTGGTGGTGTCAGTAGTCACTCTAATTACTCCAAAACGAAAGAAGCCTCCTCCTCTATGATGTCGGAAACTTCTTTGAACAGGTCTTTGCCAGTGGTAGTCCCAATGCATGTTCCTCATAGCAGATATCTTTTCTGTGATTTCAAAATTGCTTTTCGTAAGACATAAATGAGGAATGTATTAACACACAAAAAGTATTTTTATGTTACCTTTTCAACGTGAACTGTATGCCGGGAATATAGAAGAAAAACGTCACAGAGAAGTTCTAACAAGCGTCTTCGAAATATTATATAAACTTATCAGTTCTTAATTGAAATATTTGACAGGCTCTACGATTTGTTTTTCTTATTACAGCCTGCAAATCATAAAATAAGCTCACTTAATATTTTGGAACGGAAAGCTCTCCCCCCCCTTTTTTTTTTCTTTTAATAAAAATGTCTTCATCTTTCAACAATCTCCGTGAATAATTCTAGTCTATGTTACGTTTGATTGGAACAACCCGCTTTTAAACGCCCCCCCCCAAACACACATTTATCCTGTGATTCTAGAATCTTTTCCCTTCCCTAGCCACACCCTCACCCCTTAAAAATGTATGGATTTTATTATCTGTTACATATACTCTTCCCATGCATATACTTTTTGCCCGTGAAGAATATGTTTCGGATTTTCAGTTTCGTATGGATTTATTTGAAAGGCTCTATGATGCTTTTTGGCGGGGGCCCTTTTCTATTTTGGCAACCTCCCCCATATTTTAGCACTCGCATAAAATAAATATGTCCCATAAATTATAGTATGTTAATTTGAATCAGATTGGCCAGTTTATATCGACCCCCCCCCCCCTCCCAAAACACAAATACATATTTACCTTTACCTATTTCATAGATTTTTGCTTGCGTTTTTTACGCTAGTTAGCAGGTCATCATTGGGTCCAATCGCTGCAGTAACCCTGTCTCAAATCTCTTGGTTTGTGATGCGGTCTTTGAATGTGATACCTAGGATCCTTCTGTTTCATCTCAATTCCAGTGCTAGCTAAAAATAGTACAATCACTGACTTTTCTTCAACTAGTTAATTCAATATTGAAGTACTTCACAATCTCTATGTTGCTTGTGGTCGGAACCCATGTTGTTATCATTCTGTCATCACGATCTCTCACCCAAGAATTCTATTTTTTAAAATTCGATCAATAGATAATTTGAACATGAAGAGTGAAAGACGGACTTTTTCTCACTTTAGACCGATGCCTAGAGACAGGACCCCAATTAGGAGGAAATGTCTTCTTTTTGCCGGACATCTGGTAACCTTAAGCCGGTAATGACATTTTTGTGTGTGTGTGTAAAAAAACTCCTGACGGATAAAAAAGAGGCATGTTGTTCCGCTTGATATATAAAACCAAATGAACATTTTTCAAAGAAAACTTAAGCTTGAGAAATAAAATCTTACACACTGCTCCATTGAGAACCTCGGGACCAGATGCTAGCAGTAAATGCTCCTGGCGCCAATGTTCAGCATGCATACCTGGTTCCGGTGAAGATTACTGCCGTGTGGAACAGACGAGAGGGTCATCCACTCACAGCAGTGGTTCTCAAACATGTCAAGCTGTTGCTGTGTGGTTTTCAGATTACCCTGAATCTAGGTCTAGGGACACATACTGCTTGTTGTGGGTCAAAATTGTTGTGCTTCCTCAAAACGCAGAATTCCCCAGCTCCTCAAACTGTTAGAGAAATGATTAAATTTGTCTTTTAGGATGAATATAAAAGGAAAAAAGAAACAAAAGGTCGCATCCGGGGACGTGGTGGCTGAGGGATTAAGAGCTTGGCTTCCGAACCGATGGATCTCAGGTTCAATTTTCGGATGAAGTCTGAACGGGATGTCGTTGTTCTGGCCACATCACACTCTCGTTAATCGTCAAACTTAGAAATAAATAACTTAAACATCATTTGCCCAGTTCGATCGCAATGTCTGAAAGCGGTTTATTTTATTTTTTTTTGGTTACAAACATAATAGCCTTCCTGTCCCGGCATAATCGGTGTCCGCCCCTGAATGCTGGCTAAGGCTCCTCACACAAGTAGCGTAGAAGCTAAAGGCACAAAGGCATGCACACTTCGAGCCCCGCATTCTTTTAGGACTAGCCCTGGACTTTTTTTTACAATTTCCCGATTATTAAATCTGTTAGTTTTAGGATCTATAACTTTAACCTTGCTCTTAGCCATTATCGATTTTTAAAACTATAAGAGTTAGTGTATTTGTTAAACATTTGGGTAAAACTAAACGCTTGCTCTCTGTCACTCTGGTTGAACTGTAGTGACGTCATCTACACTCCGAGATCACTAAAGCAAACAAAAGATTAGTGAAGGCAATTGCAATGTCTCTGTGATATGTGAAGCTCCTTTTTGATTGAAGATGACAATATTCTGATTTTCTATTTTCACAAGAATACTGCAATCTTATTTTCTCTGTGCACAGAGAGTGCAGGGCACTGTGACTGAATGGTTAAGCGCTTGGCTTCCAAACTTGGAGTCCTGGGTTTGCATCTCGGTGAAGACTGGTATTTTTTAAGCGCCCCTGAGTCCACCCAACTCTAATGGATACCTAACCTTAATTGGGGAAAGTAAAGACGGTTGGTCGTTGTGCTGGCCACATGACACCCTGCTCGTTAACCGTTGGCCAAAGATCGCAAGGTCTGAAAGGAGAACTTTACTTGAAACTGTTACAGAAAATTCAATATGATTTTCTATGTGCACAATAATAGAGCAATATGACTTTCTATTTGCACCAAAATAGTGTAATATTATTTTCTATGTGCATTAATATGAGAATAGTGTCATTTTTTATATAGATCAAGCTATATTTTTCTGATGATTTGTTTATTGTGATGTTCTAATTTCTGGAAGGTTCCTAGCTTGGAGAGCTCAGTGAAAAAAGCATATTGAGAGTTACTTGACTTGTATGAAAGTATCATGGGTAACACATTTTTGGTGTTATGTTTAGCCTGTATCAGTTTTAATGTTTTTGGTCTAGCGGGCGGGGCTGTTGTAAAACTTTTGGAGGTGAAGATCAGATCCCCAATGTTTTGTTATGACTATCACATTTGCAGTATCGGGATACTATGAGGCACTACGACCAACACCAAACTGTCTTGCCAGGGCACTACGACCAATTGCAGAGTGTCTTTCCAGGGCACTAGGACCAACAGCAGTCTCTTGTCAGGGCACTACGACCAACAGCAGAGTATCTTTCCAGGGCACTACGACCAACAGAAGAGTATCTTTCCAGGGCACTACGACCAACAGAAGTGTCTTGCCAGGGCACTACGACCAACAGAAGAGTATCTTTCCAGGGCACGACAACCAAAAGCAGTGTATTGCCAGGGCACTACGACCAACAGCAGTGTATTGCCAGGGCACTACGACCAACAGCAGTGTATTGCCAGGGCACTACGACCAACAGCAGTGTATTGCCAGGGCACTACGACCAACAGAAGATTATCTTTCCAGGGCACTACAATCAAAAGCAGTGTATTGCCAAGGCACTACAACCAAAAGCAGTGTATTGCCAGGGCACTACGACCAACAGAAGAGTATCTTTCCAGGGCACTACAACCAAAAGCAGTGTATTGCCAGGGCACTACGACCAACAGCAGAGTGTCCATGGCAACGGAAAATAAAAGCAAAGGAAAATAAGAATTGTGTTTTTATATCTTAACTTTGCTTATCAGTAAATAGAATTTTGCAAATGACTTGTTTATTATTTGCGATTTAAGCCACAAGTATCTCGCTGCATCTCTGTCTGTCTCTCTGTTATATATATTGTAATAACTCAGCTTCTATGTCGACGCTTATGATGCGCACCTGCAAAGTGTTCAGCAATGGATACAGGACGTATTGTTTAGATGAGCAAGAAGAGACAATTAATTCCCGCCTAAGCGAAAGTTAAAACAGAAACAGAGCAGAGTTTGATCCGCCTCGAGTTGAAAAAAAAGGGATCATCGCCAGTGGACAGGCCAGCAAGATGAGGAACAGTTGAGGTGCTCTGTGGGTTGTCTGGTCAGGAAGTTGTCTGAGAAATAGTGTACAGGTCGTCCCTGCGAGTGAGGACATTCCTGGTGGTTTAAAAGCGACGCCTACTGCATCTTGTGGTAGTGTCTATCAAGGCGACATAGGTGGCGACATTGAAACTTGTTGAAAAAAACAAAGACAGTGGTGGCGTAAGTCAACCCTTTTAATGAATGTCAGGTACCAAGTTGAGTTGGACTCAGAGGCGTCCTAAAAATCCCGAAAGTATTTAGAACCTGCTTAATATTTTGACACTAATTTGTAAGATTAACCTTTCCGACAGCATACGAATCAAATCAAGTAAAAAAAACACCAAATTGTTAATGAATTTCATGAGTTCTTCTAACTAAATTCGAAACTAGCGTTCGATATAGTTGATAGCTTTATATGATTTTTTTCTAAAGACGAGAATGCGAAACAAACTATAAAGCAGCTCTACTTGTTTATAGCTAGTGTGCAGACAGAAGTGCTATGCATCCGAGATGTGTTGACGAGGAGGGCGGGGGGGGGGAGAAACTACTGGAAGAGCGGATGGAGTAGGGAGAGAGAACCTTGATCGTATTACCAACTCGGCTCGAACCTTAGCAAAATGTCATCTCGCTGCATGAAGATCTATTCTTAGCAGGAAATACTCTGCAAGCCAGTGGTTCTATTAGTTGTAGGCCTACTCTCAGAACTCCCACTTTACAGTTATTGGCCCGCATTTATTTTTATTTCTAAGTAATTTTCATGATTAAGGTTGTCCCCCTTGCACTCGGCTGTTTAATCCCCAAATCCAAATACATCAATTATTGTTTTCCATATATATCGTGTTGTGGCAATTGAAATCTCACTGTATTCTGGAATGTGCCTGTGTGAGTCTGATGTAACATTGGGTAAAGGTGGGTGGATGGTTAGGTTGTGTGGGCTGAATAGATTCTGATGAAATCACGAGGTGGTCTGTCGTAATTCAAGTTAATAAATAGTGGTATGAAAGTTGAAGAGAAAGGGAGACAAGCGGAAGACATGTGACGGAAGGGAGTGTATTGTTAACTAGATCACATTACAAAACGTATATTGACTCACTCCATCTGTATAATTTTTCTGTCTGGGTGGATTCAATTACGCTTTATATTTTCTCCTATTTCCCATTCTCGGATCAGGTTGTCAAATTTACGGTTATACAATGTCAATGACAACTCATGAATAAATTAAAAAAAAAAAGTTAATTGGTGGTGATTAATTGTGCTTTGAATAGAAAATGAGGAGATAAAGCTCACAATATTGATATGGCAGCTATTGAATGGTGCTCTCCCTTGTCTCAATATACGTGTTTTAGTTTTCAAAGTTTTTAAACAAATATTTTGCTCGTTTAAAGTCTCATTTCGTGTTTCTACATACATCAAGTTAAAAGCTGTAAACATTTATAAAAAAAAAACACATTCAAAATACTTTAAAAAAAAAGACAATACTTCCTTTATACAACTTAGAGAGATTGTTTTTCTCTTAATTATTAATGAATGTTAGATTACAATAAACAATGGAACATTTTTATCCCTCCCCCAGCCCCCCGAGAAAGAATCCTTGTTAAACGAATGTATCGATCTTCTACTTTATAATATTCCAACGGTAGGCCTTTAGATCTAGACTTAGCAGACGATGCACACATTTTTTCTGAACATTAAGGAATGCGGAAATACCCGAAGACGTCTAGTCCGTTCAAGAGAAATATTTCCTCACTCTCTAGCCAAATTAAAATTTCTTTCTTTTTTCACTTCCAAAAATTATAACGGTCAAACTAGAGTTTTCCCAGCGTCGCCAACGTTCTACAGAAACTGTCGAATTTCTAGAAAAATCTTTAGAGCCGTTTTTGTGATCCGTGCCCACCCACCCAGGTCTACAAATTGAATATAGGTATGGTACTTGACTTACCTGACTTAATCCTGTGCACTCCCAGGGGAGCATGGGGCCGAACCACACCTCTCCGCCGAACTCGGTTCTGAGCAGCTTTCTTCATCTGTTCCCATGTCATTCCAGTACCTTCAGCTTCACTGATTACTGACCTCTACCAGGTTTGGTTGGGTCTGCCCACTTTCCTCTTTCCTTGTGTGTTCCAATCAGGTGCCTGCCTTGGTCTTAGGCTTTTGTTTCCACGAAGCTAAGAACTAAATATAGGTATGGTAATAAATTTTTATTTTTCATTAACGAGTACACCGTTTGTATTAACTGTTGGCTGCTACAAACCAACGACCTGGGTATTAACACACAGTTGGCATACTTATTAGCCCAACCCAACATGACCAATACTTTGTGTGGCAGCGCGGAACAGCTGAGAAAAAAACAACAACAACAACATGCTATTTTTCCTTAGCACAGTCTGCAAAAGAGCCTATACGCCCTATAGCTTAGCATCAAAAAGCTGGCTAAAAAGAAGAAAAAAAAATTAGACCTACATGGAATGCCGTTTGAGAATCCTCTTCCCAGCCTCCTGACATTAAGGTTGCACCCACTTCTAAAGAGGCAAACCAATGACAAAGATTTATATTGCTTACTTAGACCCCCCGATACTCGGATTCCATCATTTACTTATGTCAACTGAAGATACCGTGTGCAGAAGTTCCAAATCTCAGCTCTCAATTTATTATAGTGGAAGGAGGGGGGGGGGATATTGACCAAAAAAATGATGGTCAATAGGAAGGTTTTCAAACATATTTATAAGCAATCAATAATGGCTGCTAAAATTATATGCTTGCATATTATATGCTTACATATTATATGCTTACAGCGCACCGTTTAAATTATGACATACATTTGTTAAGTCCTAAAAGGCCATTAAACTATCTATCTATCTATCTATCTATCTATCTATCTATCTATCTATCTATCTATCTATCTATCTATCTATCTATCTATCTATCTATCTATCTATCTATCTATCTATCTAACCAACAATTACATATAAATATATCCTGTACAGTTCCATTGCGATAAAATATGTTTAAAAATCACAACTAGTTATCATGTTATGTTGTTATATTTTCTTTTCTTAAATTTCTTGCTTACTTAGCCTTAGGAATTTAATTTATAGCATATATAAATAATATAAGTGACAGATTAAAAAAAAATGTAATATCTTAACTATAAAACAAAAAAAAAAAGTATTGTTTTGTCCGAAAGCGATTGCATGAATCGGCCCTCCCACCTGGTACAACCCTTTTTCATTTTATATTTACTAATGATAAAATTTGATATTAGAGTGTGGTGCGACATAATATACAATGGGTTCACAAATCAAAATGTAGCTTATATTATATAGATATTCAACTTATTTTGTTCACAAACTATGATTTCTCCATAAAAATAGAACCGCCCCCCCCCACTCAGAGGGCTAGAGTGGGGAGGGCAGTAAATGCAATTCCCCCCCCCCCTACCCCACCGAATCGGCCAAGATACCAGAAAGGGAGCGACATAATATAAAAATTATATTTTAATTCAACTAATTTTGCTCACAAACTATGATTTCCCCATAAAAGTAGGACCGCCCCCCCCCCACTCAAAGGGTTTAGGTGGGAAGGGCAGTAGAAGTAATCGCCCCCCCCCCCTCCAAATCGGCTCGCAGGGGAACGACATAATATAAAGATTACTTAATACACCAATAACAAGTTTTAATCATATAGATATTTAATTGATATTGTTAGCAAGCATTTATTTCCATAAATAAATTGGACCGCCCCCCCCCCCACTCGAAAGTTTATGGAAGGGGGGGGGGCGGAATGATGCCATCCCCCCCTCCCGACCCCACCAAATCAGCCTACATACTAGAGGGGGGGGGGGCGGCGCACTGGGCGCTAAGTATTCTCCTCAGAGATTGGTCACATGCGTCATCCACAGCCTATTCCAAACTAATAAGGATGCTGTGACAGTTCGCGTTACCAAGGTGCGACCCCACGTGTGAGGGTGACGGCCCTGGTGTCGTTTCTTTAGCGATTCTTTTTTCTTCCTCCTTCCTCACTTCCTCGCCCGTTCCACTCTTGTTCTATCCCCCCCCCCCCCCCGATTTCTTCCTATTATTTCCCTCTCTGCCTCTATCTCCCGCTTTCCATCTCCTTCAGCTCAGCTCCCCTCCCCCCTCTCTACCTCCTATATCTTCCAGTGCCTCCACCTTGTCACTTAAACCCTTCTCCCTCGACCCCCCAACAGCCAATCTGCTTATTCCGTGTTTAGTTTGCAGCATCTCCTAGGATCGAAGTGTTTGTCCGACCGTTAAATACTGTCCTTCCTGGATCGGTTCCTGGATAGGCTCGAGCACTGGACACACTCTCAAACAGACTGGTCTCAAACTAACGTAGATAGGGCAGTGGCGTAGCAACACTGGCACTCAATTGTTCATTGTTCCCATGAGGCGCAACTGGAAGAGGGCAGTTCTATTACCTTTTAATGGGACGCACAATCACTGAGTGCCATGGACTTAAGACACTGCTACTTGTAAGAAGTCTTTGTTGAATTTAGTATCATGTCGCTATTAGGTCCTACTTAAAGTTGAACTTTCTTGAAGTGATTAGAATTTAGGTAACTATTTATTGGAACACTCGATTTCTTTGTTTTTGTTACATTTAGCCTTTGAGTTTCTTTGGTGCGGAAGGGGGGGGGGGGGAGCACCATCATATTTTGGAACCCGAGTTCACGTACACATGGCTACGCCACTGAGACATGCTTTTTAATGGAAACATGATTTAGCGTTGCCCATATCGTGCTCTGCGGAACCCTAGTGTTCCGGGAGGCCCGAAAAAGGTTTTCCACGAACTAGTGGAGTCATTCACTAGTAGGTCACAACCTTAAATAGCCTCAGTAAAAAATAAACAACGTGTTCCCCTAAATCAGGGGTTCTTAACCTGTGGGTCGCGACCCCCTTGGGGTCGATAGACGATTTGCCAGGGGTCGCCAAAGACCATCAAAAAAAATGGATTGTTATTGTCAATTCTTCTATTGCTGTATGTGTGAGCGGGGGGGGGGGGATCGCGCCAGAGAGGGAGATTGTAAAAAGGGGTCGCCGAGCTTAAAAGGTTGAGAACCGCTGCCCTAAATACTCAAAATGTGTTAAGTGTTTCGTTGAGGAAAAAAGTTGTGAAAACACTGCTTTAGAATGTTTGTAGAGTGCTCTCGATGAATGCAGCAAAACATGTTCAGAAATGATATCTTCCATTGACTTTCGTCGTAGGGGTGCTGTAGGGGTGCTGTAGGGGTGCTGTGACAGTTTGCTGTAGGGGTGCTGTAGGGGTGCTGTGACAGTTTGCTGTAGGGGTGCTGTAGGGGTGCTGTGACAGTTGCTGTAGGGGTGCTGTAGGGGTGCTGTAGGGGTGCTGTGACAGTTTGCTGAAGGGGAGCTGTGACAGTTTGCTGTAGGGGTGCTGTAGTGGTGCTGTGACAGTTTGCTGTAGGGGTGCTGTAGTGGTGCTGTGACAGTTTGCTGTAGGGGTGCTGTAGGGGTGCTGAAGTGGTGCTGTGACAGTTTGCTGTAGGGGTGCTGTAGGGGTGCTGTGACAGTTTGCTCTCGATGAATGCAGCAAAACATGTTCAGAAATGATATCTTCCCGTGACTTTCGTTGTAGGGGTGCTGTAACAGTTTGCTGTAGGGGTGCTGTGACAGTTTGCTGTAGGGGTGCTGTGACAGTTTGCTGTAGGGGTGCTGTGACAGTTTGCTGTAGGGGTGCTGTGACAGTTTGCTGTAGGGGTGCTGTAGGGGTGCTGTGACAGTTTGCTGTAGGGGAGCTGTGACAGTTTGCTGAAGGGGAGCTGTGACAGTTTGCTGTAGGGGAGCTGTGACAGTTTGCTGTAGGGGAGCTGTGACAGTTTGCTGTAGGGGAGCTGTAGGGGTGCTGTGACAGTTTGCTCTCGATGAATGCAGCAAAACATGTTCAGAAATGATATCTTCCCTTGACTTTCGTTGTAGGGGTGCTGTGACAGTTTGCTGTAGGGGTGATGTAGGGGTGCTGTGACAGTTTGCTGTAGGGGTGCTGTGACAGTTTGCTGTAGGGGTGCTGTAGGGGTGCTGTGACAGTTTGCTGTAGGGGAGCTGTGACAGTTTGCTGAAGGGGAGCTGTGACAGTTTGCTGAAGGGGAGCTGTGACAGTTTGCTGTATTGGAGCTGTGACAGTTTGCTGTAGGGGAGCTGTGACAGTTTGCTGTAGGGGAGCTGTAGGGGTGCTGTGACAGTTTGCTCTCGATGAATGCAGCAAAACATGTTCAGAAATGATATCTTCCCTTGACATTCGTCGTAGGGGTGCTGTGACAGTTTGCTGTAGGGGAGATGTAGGGGTGCTGTGACAGTTTGCTGTAGGGGTGCTGTGACAGTTTGCTGTAGGGGTGCTGTGACAGTTTGCTGTAGGGGTGCTGTGACAGTTTGCTGTAGGGGTTCTGTGACAGTTTGCTGTAGGGGTGCTGTGACAGTTTGCTGTAGGGGTGCTGTGACAGTTTGCTGTAAGGGTGCTGTGACAGTTTGCTGTAGGGGTGCTGTAGTGGTGCTGTGACAGTTTGCTGTAGGGGTGCTGTGACAGTTTGGTGTAGAGGTGCTGTGACAGTTTGCTGTAGGGCTGCTGTGACAGTTTGCTGTAGGGGAGCTGTGACAGTTTACTGTAGGGGTGCTGTGACAGTTTGCTGTAGGGGTCCTGTTACAGTTTGCTGTAGTGGAAATGTGACAGTTTGCTGTAGGGGTGCTGTGACAGTTGGGTAGCTGTGACAAATCGTGTCATCAAATGCCTCTACTTTTCCAACAATATCAAGAGAGAGGTCGGTCCATTCTTCTACGTCATCCAGCTTTTCTTTGGACGGCTTTTTCTTCGTGCTGCGTCCACCGTACCTTGAAGTATGACTTTTGAAAGTGAGTCGTGCCTTACGTTCTGACCAAACCAGCTCAGCTTTCGTCTTTTTCACGGTATCACTTTCCGTTGTATGTATTGCCAGCCTGAGTGTTGACTTGTAAAAGTACAAACTCATTTGTCTTCTTTTACTGGTATGTGATACCAAGCATATTTCTGTAGCATTTACTCTCAAAGCATTGAATTGTTAAGTATATAGTACGCTACGCAGTAATACTTCGCAAAAAAAAAAACCAATCTAGTTCGTAAATTGTTTTTTTAATAACCACCTTACAATACACGTCATAATATTCTTATATTATCAGTGATATTTAGGTAGGTTGGTTCTAGGTATATTTACTTTGGTCTAGTTCTAGGTATATCCACTTTAGTAGGCTAGTTCTAGGTATATCCACTTCGGTAGTTATGTTCTAGGTATATCCACTTCGGTAGTTAGGTTCTAGGTATATCCACTTCGGTAGTTAGGTTCTAAGTATATCCACTTTGGTAGGTTAGTTCTAGGTATGTCTAGTTGGTATATCCACTTTGGTAGGTTAGTTCTAGGTATGTCTAGTTGGTATATCCACTTTGGTAGGTTAGTTCTAGGTAAGCAGCATTATGTGGTTCCCACCACAAAGTGTAACACCCCAGCATACATTATGTACCAACCAGGCCTGGGTACCAACCTTGTGTACCATGGGACCAACCACTTTTTAACTAAGTATTTCCTTATTCAACAAGCGAAGAGGAAGCGGCAGAAACAAGTCGAATAAAAAAAGAAAAAAATCAATAAGTCACAAGTGACTTAAATCCAATCTAATTATTTAGGTGTTATCCCCAAGGTTACTGACAGGTCGTTGACACTGACCTATACCTATATCGATCATTAGAAAAATCTCTTTTTTTTTTCTTATTGAATCTAGTCAGGAAGCGGTAATTAAAAAGCTTTCAAGGAGAGTGCATATTGTTTATTTCTAACTATTTAAGCTTGTAAGTGTTTAAAGAACTTTTGACTATTTGTTGAGCACCAATCCGCTTACAGTTGTTTACAGTAGGCCTACCACTCACTACTATAGTATAATGAGCATTCACTATTCTGCGTTTTTAAATAACGTAAATACTATCTCATGTAATTTTCCACATAATATTTTTAGTTGGCTGTCTTGATTCCACAGTTACTATTTGTTTATCTCATGAACTGATCACTCGATATGTCCCTCAGGGAGCCCTGCGCTCCATGGACTCAACGCTTCTAGTGGAGCCACGTTTCTCCCCAAAAGCTACGGTCTTCGGGCTTTTTCAGTGCATGGACACACTCTCCATTGATCTCAGACAGACAACTTTCTACACTGCTTTCACGAAGAACATTAAGACCTAACTGTTTAAAACTTTTTTTTAGATTCGTTTGTCATTTTAGCTCTCGTGTTTATGTTTGTAATGTTATCACAGCGCCTTGAGCCTACATTTTGTTTGTTAAAAGTGCCTGCCTCTCATCCATGCGGCTGTTGGTTCGAAAGGATTGGCATAGTGTACCCCTCCTGTAGTTCGATAAATTCTGCCATTATAAAGTCTCCTGATGAGTACTTGATGAAAGGACGAATGTATCTTGACTTGGGTTCTTGCTAGAAAATAAAATGCCAAACAGGAATAAAATACTAAGTTTTTGTAAAGACAATAGCTCACTTTATACAACTCAGAGAGCGATTGTGTTTCTCTTAATCATTCATGAATGTTAGATTAGAAAACAATGGGACATTCTTTTTACCCCGCTATCTCTCCCCTCCCGCTGAGAAAGAATCCTGGTTAAGCAGCGAATGTATAGATCTACTACACTTTATAGTATTCCAATGATAGTCGTTAGATCGAGACTCAGAGGACGATGCGCACAATTTTCCTGAACATGAATTTATGAAACTATTGAATCAATGAAGCCTTACATTCGGAAATTCCCGAACGCAATATTCCATGCAGGAACGCGAACTGAAGTCTTTAATTTACATGCATGACTAGATTAACGCAGGGATACGCATAGGAAGTAGCATCTCTTGTTTTTGAAGCAACATCTGTAATTTATAAGACCTCCCCTCCCCCCCGCAAGTTTCCACGCTTCTGGTGAATTGAAATCCGCTTTTGTACATTCACCATCACTCTTCAGTCACGTGATCGATACAGATAATAAAAAAAAATGATGGCAAGGGAAATTACTGCAGAAATAACTCTTCCCAAAAACTTTATAATACATGAGCGTATTGACAATATTATTTCCTCCAAATTCGACAACTTAATCCTTTGGGTTTTCACATTTTTAAAGCAACAAATTGTAATTTCAACACATTCATTTATATGTCTATATCATTATTGACTGGATAAACCAGCTTTTAGTGAAGACATTATTATAGCGGTTTACAATTTTCATCTTTCTACTGACCTCCTATAGTCGTCTCGTGGACACCTGGGGGGTCCGCGGACCATAGTGTCAGAACCACTGACCTAAAACACGACCTGTTGCTGACAAATAAACTATCCATTTTCAAAAATATTTTTCATTAGTCTTTTTGGGATAGAAGCCTTATGAGCAATGGCTGTCTTGATTTGCAAAAGAAAAAAACAAACTTCTTTGATTTTTCAACTAAGCCAATGGACTGCACAGTATAAAATCAAATTCTAAAGCAAACATACAGTGACTTTAAAGTAAAATAAGGTTCCCCTTTCTGCTGCTGTGACCTACGGTTTACGAGGGTATCATGTGGCCAGCACAACGACCAACCACCTTTACTTTCCCCCAACTAATGTCAGGTACCCATTAGAGCTGGGTGGACTCAGGGACGCCCGAAATTCCCGAAAAAAGAAATCCCAGTTTTCACCTTGGGACTCTCAGGTAGGGAGGCCAAGCGCTTTACCACTCAGCCACCGCGACACCACACACACTAAAGACCGAAAGGAAATCAACTGCTGAGGCCAAAATTAAAAATCCCAATCTTCACCAGGATTCGAACCCCGGACCGCAGTACGCTCAGCCACCGCGCCTCCAAATACTAACTAAAAGTTCAGAAATATTGTCTCGTCTGTCGGGTCATCCACAAAGGTCATACGCATGCGTGAGTGTAGCATTGAAACACAGAGGAACACACATTTCCGTGTTTAGAGCCAAAGAATGTCCGTTCTCTACTTCAATAATAAGTTTCCCTTTCAGACCTAGTGATCTATAGGGCTGATGATGTACATATCATCTGTTTCTGCGGCCCACGGTTAACGCGTGTCATGTGGCCAGCACAACGACCAACCGCCATTAACTTTTTTGCCAAATCATGTCAGTTGCCCACTACATCTGGGTGGACTCAGAGACACCCGAGATTCTCGAAATTTTAAATCCCAGTCTTCACCATGACTAGAACCTGGGACTCTCCGGTAGGGAGGCCAAGCGCTTTATCACTCAGCCACATACATTATGAACCTAAAGGAAATCAACTGCTGAGGCCAGACTTGGACGGTAGACCTGTTATGTCTGCGCTAATTAGACAAACTATTGTAGAATACAGCTAGGACGGCGTATCTAAGAAAGATACAATGCTTAGCCTTCATCCTCGGACTCTGAAGACAAGCCTTTATGTAAAAAGTCGTTGGAATTTGATAGTTTTTCCAATATTTACATCTGCCGTAAATATTCAGCATTTTCCACAATGCTATAAATAAAGGTAAATGCATATTTACACTACTTGTCACCTAGTGACGTAAACCAAATGTTCAGTAATAGCGATAATTTACATGTATTACATAATATCACGTAGTTTAATGCACTCATAATAAATCGAGTTAACACACTGCTTTCTCTCAAGCGAATATGGCGATTTGTTTGGTTCGATAACTCCAGTGATTCAAACTCAAGTAGTCTTGCGTTCTCGCGCGGGATGAGACTGGTGTGAATTAGTTTAGTGGTAGACATTTTGTTTCGAAGTAAACAAGTACAATAATTTTATTTTTTAAACAAAAGCTTTTTAAATGAAACTGCACCAGTTATTTCGAATAAATCATATTAATAATTTTTAAAAATAGATCTAGACTAACGACTAACGACAATAAATGTGTGCGAAAAAGAACCAAAATCGACCATCTCCAAGCAGATCATCCTACCGGATGTGGCAAAATATGTAGGTCGCAGCTGGAACTGCGTTTTTACCGGACTTCGAGAATAGACGTATTGTTATTATGTGTGTAGATTTGATAAAGTTATTTTACGACATATATATCATTGGTTAAAGACAGATTTTAATTTCAGAGGCCACTATATATCCACACATATATTATTATTATCATATTTTGAATATGGAAAGTTTTTAAAATTTTGTACATATGAAAGTTTAGATTTTTTTTTCAAAAGATAAGGATTTCGAGATCCATTTCAAATTTGTTTGTGATTTGACCTTATACAAACTTATACAAACGCCTACTTGTGAGATTGTATCAGCTATATTTTAGTGTTGCGGCCATTGAACTGTTTCCGTAAAATGAGGTTAAGTAGAATTATTAGAACCAATAAATAGCTATCCCCACACTAATGGCATCAAATTAGTGAAAGAAAAGTCGCAGACGAAGCGTTGATGGTCTGTCGTTGGATAGTAGCTCCTGACAGCTAGCACATCTGAACCAATGTAGGCCTATTGTAGTTTTTAATGAAATGAGCTTTAAATAACTTGTGAACAAAAGAACCCAATATACATTATATTAACAATATACACACATTTAACTTGAGATGAGATACAGATCTAATAGTAACAACTACAAATGATGTTTAAATAAAATTTAAACTCACTACAATTACACGTCTTGACTCCCTCACGTCCCTGATTTGTCTCTCGTTCCTCCATCACGTGACTTCTTACAATAAATTATGAAAGACCAACTCAATGTTTCATCATTCTATTCAACCCTCAAAAACATTCCCTTCCTTTCTCATTGTCACCTGTAACACACACATATACACTCCAAGACACAAGAGTTAATGAGCTTTGTTTAATTGATAAGTGAGTAGCTGGGAAAGAAGCGAATTTATGGTGAACACAACGAAGTGACCTAACATCAGTAGTAGGTCCCTTTAACTGACTTTTAAGGCCCTCTCTTTGTCCAGGTACTCGCTTTAGTTATCGACCCTATGACTTGTTAAAACCCTGGCACTCAGTTACGTCACAGACTAGACTATTTCACGTTCATTTTATAACCAATTACTGGAAGGCTATATAATGTCAAAATTCCTTATCCCTGGGGGAAAAAATGTAGTGTTTAAAGACAAGGGAGAGAAGAGAAATAATCAAAGAGTTGTTGACCTTTGATGATGAGATTAATAAGCTAAGATGAATAGCTGGGTTTGAAAGTAGGATGACCTACTAGTGTTAGTAGCTGAACCACGTGGTCGACGTATCTCTCTACCAATGACTTTGAAATGACATTAGAGATACAAACTTCAAATAAAAGAAGAGAGATTTTATTTGATTTCGTTTTAAATAAAGAAATAAAGAACATCACTCTCTCTTTCTCTTTCTTTCTCTCTCGTTTTGTTATTTTCTCTCTTTTTTCTCTCGCTCTTTCTTTCCTTCTCTCTTTCTATCTCTCTCTTTCTTTCTTTCTCTCTTTCTCTCTCTCACTCTTTCATTCCTTCTCTCTTTCTCTTTCTTTCTCTCTCTCTTTCACTCCATGTCTCTCACTTTTTCTTTATTTCTCTCTCTCTCACTCCTTGTCTCTGTCTTACTCTTCTTTCTTTCTTTCTCTATCTCTCTCTTTTTCTCTCTCTCTCTCTCTCTGACTATATTCTCAATGTGTTTTTTTTATTTCTTCCTTTCTATTCTTCATATGTCCATTTAAAAAAAAAAATCTTTCCAAAAACCCACTGCCCCTTACAGAAATAAACACAAATATATTCCTATTTTCATCATATAACAGTATGTACCTATAAAAATCTCAATAAGTACAAATTGCGTACTAACCTCTGCAAGATAATGACTATGTTTTACGAAGCACATCAAGGTTCATGTTACTTTGTTGAACTCTTAGTAGGCACATAAACGGTATTTAAAAAAAAAGGTGAAAATCACTAATTTGTACAGATATGTAAAAAATAATTAATTCGAAGTATTTAATTTTACTATCAAGACCGGACTTAGGCTAGATAAGGCCCTCAGCTTTTTGAGAAATGGGTGCCTTTGTAATCTACACCCAATGCAGTTTATGCCTTTGCTTTTCGGGGTGCGGCTAGTGAAGATGCTAAACTACAGGCAATGTTGACAATGAAAATAGGAGCTATTTAAGACAACAGAAAGATATTGGATTCAATTATATTGGAAATTGTAAACAGTCATCACCCCTTTGTTTGCACTTCGATCAGGTTTATTTTTGTATAGCCAAAAACAACAAGTAAAATATAAAAATAAAAAGAAAACAACAACAACAACACCCTACCTAAAGAGAAGAACTACACATTTAAGGCTATATCTTTCAATGATGTAAAATTTATTTGCCTTTTTCAATAATAAACAAACTAATTAATTGACTAACATTTATTGATTAATTAGTTAATTTTTGAAATGGGTTCATGTTATGTCATGTACAGTAAATAATTGTGTCAAGTCTGAACTTGATCAGAGAACGGGTGTAGGAGAAATTACCTAACGGGAAAAAAACAACAACACATTTTCAGCAACATATCTTAATACGGAAGGATTTATTTCCCTTTTTTGGTATCAAACAAAACAATGAATTACTAGTAATTAATTTACTAATTGGGTTAGTTTTTTTGTTTTATTGATTGATGTTTTGTTTGGTACAGTAAATAATTGTGTCAAGTCTGAACTTGATCCCAACATGGGCGTGAAAGAAATAACGTGCTCAAACTGTGTACCTGACAGAGAGACAGAGTCAGTTGATCTAAGCTTTGGAAATATAGAAACTTGGTGAACAAGAAGACAAAGTGACATGGAGAAATATGGAGACGATGTAAGGCAAAATGTAAGAACAGAAAGCAGACGATTATAAAAGATTTAAAAAAAAAAAAAAACTAAAACAATGTCAAGGACGCCACATTGAAAGATTATTGTTGCCAAAAACAAATTAAAAAAAAAAAAAATCTGTGTATGAAAAGAATCATCTTTGACTATTGATTTTACAATCACAGTGCACAAACATTAACTAATTGATACAACTACGCTTTATATATACGCTTTGTTTTTTTTAAAGTATTTTATATGTTTTTCATGTTTTGTATTTAGCTAGATTAGAGTTATATTTACTTTAACAGCAGCCTTTCTGAAGCTACAATTTTGTCTATTAGATATAGACAGGATCTTTAATTTACCAAAATGTTCATCCTTCCTGAATTTCGAACTCTTCTTTGATGATTAATAAAGGGAGGTAAGGAGAAAAAAACGTTAAAATGTCGTTTCACTCTTACTCGTATTTGTCCACATCATCTTTTGATGTTTTTTTTTCCTGACGCGACCCAAGTCATCATCAACATAGGGACTGCTTATTGATAGTCTCAACTCATTGATCTTTTTTTTTTCTTTCTTTTTATAAATTTTTTTAAAATTAATTAATTATTTTTTTTGCCTCTTTTTTTGGGTATTTCTTTCACCTCTTTTTTGGGCTCATGCCTCTTTTTTGGTCTTTTTTTTTTTTTTTTTTTTTAAATTTTTTATTTCAAAGAAAACACTTCACATATTATTTTATATTAATAATAATAGAAAGAATATTTTATAAAAACAAATTTACATAAAGGAAATAGTTTCAAAAACACATTCCAGGATTTCCAGCAGGATCGTGTAGGCTGCAGCAAAGGTCCGGAAAATGATGACAACAAAGGTCTACAAATGATGACAAAGTCATTTACAAAAATCTAGAAAATTTTGTCCGATCAAGTATTCAAAACAAAAATATTTTTTTTTAGGGCTTATGGGATATTAAAATTCGTTACTTTTTTTTGTGTTTTTTTGCAACAATTTTTTTACTTCAGAACCCAAGACAAAAGACCTCTATCCTTATATCATAAGGAACTCTCTGGGGTCTGTTAGAGTTACAAAAATGTACATATTATGAATCAATTTGGTTTCTATAATAGTACAGAATCCATACAAGTATGCTTATGAAGAGCATAAAAATTATTACATTTCCGAATATAACTCATTTTTAAGATTAATGCTGTCACTTTAAACAAATGTTTTATAGATAAATTTTGTCCATCAACAGTAGCAACATAAAAGAAGTTAAGAGCTTGCTGAATAAATTGACAGATTGAAAGAACATCAAACAATGAGTAGCAAAATGGGTTATTGTACAAACTAGTGAGCGTACACTCCATCTGAGTTTCTTCTTGTGTGTGTGTAGGTCATATGAATTAAGAAATGAAATTGATTTCAGTTTATTTAATATTTTTCAAGCTTATATCGTTTTAGGCTTGGTGGCCGAGTAGTAAAGCATTAAGCTTTTGATCCTAGGAATCATGATTCGAATCCTAGTAAAAAGTGAGTTTTAATTTCCTCTGAACTATAAACTATTCGGAAAATAATTAGGGACCTCCTCTCCTTCTTTGCCCAGGGCCTCTAGTCCGCCAAATCCGACCCTGAGTATACCCACATTAAAGTGGTCTACATTCTACAAAACAGAGCTATAAAAGCAAAGACCACAACATTATCAAACTGAATAATACTGTCAACAACGATGCTAAAACAATCAATAAATACATTTAACGACTCCTAGATCAATCTTTGGTCGAACTCAACTCAAAACCTGGCCAGTAAAAAACAAAAACCCGCCAAGACTATTTTAAAACCGTCTCGCTACTTCTGCTCTTTCTTAATGAAATCGTTTTAAAAGCAAATCAATCTTAGTTGAGATGAAGCTAAATACAGTTAGATTTCCACCATTTCTGTCCGCTATTTACTCTCTCACTCTCTCTCTCTCTCTCTCTCTCTCTCTCTCGCCAACTTCAACAGAAGAAAATCTTATCGATTACATAACCTTGGATACCAATTGCGTCTAGTGAAAAAAAAAAGGTCGCCCGGGAAGGGGGAAGAGAAGAGACGGTGGGGGGGGGGGCGAAGGAAAGAAAAAAAAGGGGGGGGGGGTTGTGCTTTGAAAAAGGAAGGTATTGTAGATTCAGTAATTATTTTGTTAATTTTTTGAAAAAATATTTTTTTCATTTGTTTCCAAACATTGAACGGAGGTAATAATTAATATTTGCTTTTTAAATGAGAACAAATAATATTTCGATTAAAAAATAAGAAAAACATTTTAAAAAATACTTTATAAAAAAAAAAAGCTTATACGAAAAGTAACCATATCTATTCGTTTGGATCAGTCATGTCATTAAATTTGTAATAGATCTACACTAACAATAATACATCTGTGCGATTAATAATATTTTGACAAAATTTTTTTTTTTTTTTTTAGCGCTATAATATGCTTTTAGCTTTCTCAAGACGCTATAATCTTATCACTTGTCTGGACCTGTTGGGACTATGGGTGGGAGGGGGGGGGGGGAGAAAGAAATGGATACCTGGGTAGATTTTACCGTAATTGGTTTTTTAAAAGGGTTTACAAAAAAAAAAAAAAGGTTGTGTTTGTTGGGGGGTGGGGTGGGAGAGGGGGAACGAAACGATCTAATTCGAACTCGTGGCTCACGCCTCCTCAGGACGATGTGCTATCCATTGTTTGTTTCAATTAAAGAGCGGCGACCTATAAGGGGACTCATTCAGCTTATATCACCACTTCTGTCAAGTACAATTTCTTTCTCATGTTCGAGATATCAAATAAATAATTAATTACCAAAAGTTAATTAATTAATTATTTTTTTATATTGATTCTTGTGTTGTCAGGTAAAAGAAATAATAATGCAAAATTTCAGCTTGATTCGAGATAGGGTGTCGAAGAACTCACGTGTACAAACTTTTTACTAGACAGACAGACAGAAAGACAGAGTGAGTTGATATATGCTTTGCAAATATTTGTAAAAGAAATGTAAGATTGTACAAGACAAATTGAGTCAAGGGAGACAAAGGTGAAATACAAGGGCCATAATTTTGCTTTATGGACTGCCGTCTGCTAATATGATTTATGGCCTACTTTGTCCTATTTATTGTCTCTGGTATGTTGTTTACTTTACATTATTGTAAACTAGCTCCATGTTCTATTATAGATGAAAAGCTCAAACATATTCCCATAACTTTGTAACATTTAAAATGGGCGTAGTCTGTATGTTAGGGACTAGTAAGTTATTGGTCACTCTAGAATAAATTAAACAATGTAAATCTATATAGCCGTCTGCATACGTATTCCGTACAGTGGTGAAACCAAGAAGCGGTTGGGTTTTAAATTTAAATTGGGCAGACGATTAAGTTTTTTTTTATATTTTTGCTTGTGTTGACAGAAATGATCTACGACCAGTGGCGTAGCATCCATGGCGCGAAGGGGTTCAAAGAACCCGTGCCCACGACCATTTAAGGGCCCACGCCCGATGGCGTAACAACCATTCGTCAGGGCCGGGCTTACCTATATTTCACATAAACTCTAGCTTAGGGCCGCCAAGAAATATCTAGTAGTTTCCTATAGTATGTGGACTTCTATGAACCCCAACACCACATATCTCAAATAGATCAGGATGTTTTCAACTCTAAATACGGCAATAGCGTGTAGGGGTTTCAAGGCGCTTGGGCCCATGACCAATTGTGGCATGCTCTACATGAGCCCTTGGGGGATGACAACATAGTGAGAGAAAAAAATAACGGCAACTTTGTAAAAAAATGGTTTAAAAAGAATAACACTTTTTAAAAAAATATCCTAAACGTCATATCAAACTTTATGTTAACTTCAGAACATAAACCCGTGGTTTCAGCAAGTCAATGTACAAGCGGCTAGAACAGTTTTGATGTAGGGTTTATTGTAATGGTGGGGACGTTTTGGGTTCCATTCTTTCTTTTGGTTTTTCCTTTATTTTAATTTGGGTTTCACAAGGTTATCTTTAACGGAAGTGGTAATGGATGCAAGTACTCCACTACCTATAAAATGCTTCATAATGGCATGCGTCTCAATTAGCCTCTGACAACAAGTCTAACTCCTGGCTTTCACGTGTGGCTCAAAGTCCGACGGAACTGTTCTCACTAACATGAGAAGGGACAAAGGCGAGTAACTGGCGCCTTAATCAGTAAGTTTCGGACAGGAGGGGCTCGTTAGCCATGGCTGGCTACCCACCTAGGAGAAGGAAAACTCTGAATTCAAACCTCTGCTGCCTTGCAGCTATACCCAATTATGGGAAAGGCTTAGGGAGTCATCCATAAGGAAAAATCAGGAGCTGGCGACCCTAAGGCAGTTTGCAGTACCCAGTGCTACACTCTGGCAGAACCAGCGACGCAGCTGACCCCAAACTGCATCGGCACTGCCGTTCCTTCGGATACATCAGCTGCGTGGATAGGGGAGAACTGATGTGTGGGCGACATCCAGGGGCGGTCTTAGAGCACTGCAACCTATGCGGCCGCAGTGGACCCCGCACTTTCATAGGACCCGCGCTAACTCTAATTGTAAAATTAAACCATTTTAACTTATAACAGGATTTCCGCGGTCTTCTGATTTCCAGGAGCTCCTGGAAATTTCAGGAAATTGCAAAGTATACAAAAAAAGTCATGAAAATCTCCGGAAATTATTAAAATTATCCTGAAAACTCAAAAAAAAAAAAAAAAAAGTTCTGAAAAATAGAAAAAATTGTAATTTCGGGTGTCATTCAATTTGGAAAACGGCAATCCTATTCGCGTTTAAAAAAAAAAAAAGCATTGTCAGTTTTCATTTAATAAAAGTAATAGGGCGAATTTTAACCAAAATAGTAAGTTCTAACTCTTAATTTACTGTAATAGTCAATGGCATTGAAATATAGATCTAAATCTATCTCGATCTCTTAAACAAAATCAAAAGCGATATTTTGCTATTCGATAGTAAATCTAAAAGGCAGATCTGAATGTTTATCAGCTTTATGTTGGAAATCTATTTTCTATTGTAGATGGCTAGTGATTTTGCACTTAGTAAAGTTCGAATAAAATGCAAAGAAGAATTTCTTTTCTAACAAAAAATCTTAATTTTCACTTATTACCCTTATCCCTACCCAGACTAGGCCCAGCGCAATCCGTTTCGCATAGGGCCCCACAATCCGTAGGACCGGCCCTGGCGACATCGTTCCGACCACAACTAATGTCCAGGCATTCATCCCATTTCCATGAGATGATCCATATTCGCTTCGCGACTGAAGGAGGCCATAGAATTAAACCATATTACCTTTTTTTCTGCTTTTTTTAGTCCGCATTTTCATTCTTCTATTACCAGAAATGTCGATTTAGACGTGGCATTATATATATAACAAGCAATAGAAACATCATCATATTCTTTTACCTAGGGAATCATTAAAGATGTTGAATTTTTGTGATACTTATCGTGACCAAATTGGGGAGGAAGTTTGTAACAGCAATTTTAAAGAATGATCGATAATCACATTTACCTTGGAATAGTGTCTTTCACTTGAATGGCTGCCTTTCCTAAGGTAAAGTTTTGGGGACTGTCCTTCGGATGGTCTGGGGTTTATACCCTAAAACAACATCGGTGTTGTTCGTTTTCCAACCGAATCCAAAAAAATAGGCCTGCTAATGACTTCACTTCATCAACAAGCTTGCTGAACATTCAGACACCATGGACGACTGAGAACAGTGGATGATGTAAACAAGGAACACATTGTAGAAGTTGACAATTACTGACGGAAAGTTATTCATCGCATAGTTAATATAAGCTTTAATCTTCTATTTCATGTTTATCACGGAGATTATCTTTTTGGTGACACAAGAAAACAAAAAACACAACCCCTTACCTCGCACCACTGATTCAAAACGAGATAATAGACTGTTGGTCAATGCAGTTTTAGCAACAAAAAAAGACATATACAATATTTAAAAAAACAACAAAAGCTTATACGAAGTTTAATTGTATCAATTAGCTTGGATAAGTCATGTAATTAAATTACTAGTCAATCTAGACCAACGACAATAGATCTGTGCGATTTATACTATTTGTACGAATTGGTTTTATTTAGCACTATTTCATGCTTTTAGCTTTTAGCTTTCTCACTGCGCTATGATCCTATCACTTATCTGGACCAGTTGGGAAAATTTAGAGCGTCGACTTGTTAATGGGACCAATTCAACTGCTACCATCACTTCAGTCAAGTACAAGTTCTTTACCTTGTTCGAGATACCAAACACAATAATTAATTATCAATTGTTAAATCACTAATTAGTTTTTGTTTTTTTTTAAAATTGATTCTTGTGTTGTCAGGTAAAAGAAAAAAAAAAGTGAAAAATGTCTGCTTGAACCGAGTGAGTTGATATAAGCTTTGTGGGAATACTAAATGAGATCCAATCAGCGCCAATTTTCTGTATCATGGTTGACTCCATAAAATATTAAAAGTTGATTAAATTAGCATTATTTTCTGAAATTGTTTTGTGAGCTCCGCAAAGAAATAGCAATCAGAGAGTCATTACTAGGTTTTCCTATTTGTGAGAACCAGAAGTCTGCAGGCTGAACTAAAACTTCCAGTAATAAAATTTACAATCTTTCTTCATATTACTTGTGAGACCAAGGCAATGATGGTGCTTCCAATATGAGTGGATAGCATTGCGCCTTATTCCTATATCCCACAATAAAAGCAGCCGCTTGTGAATAAGACAAAACAGTACTTAAACATGGTATTCATGAAGTTGCATCGGAATGTCTTTTAGTAAATTTGCCGATACAAACAGACTCGATTTTTGTCACACACAAAATGTGTCTTACTGGGGGTTGGGGGTGGGGGGGGGGGAGGGGGCCCATCAACATATTCTTGAAACCGGGCCCACGGCTCTAGCGGATCCATAACTTTTCAGTGGGTGGGGGGCGATTTTTTCCAAACCCTAACCCTATGTTTAAATGCTTGTATACAGCACGGGGGAACCCGTCGTCTCAAGGGGCCGTGTCCTACGACAAGACGGATGTGATTAAATTATCATCTAGTCGCAGGAGGGCAGCTCCCCCCTTTCCGATTTCTCATCCTGACCACGGGATAAAATCCTTTCCCGGGTCACAAGGTTTATAAAAGGTGTCACAAGACGCTAGCAGTGTGCTGGCGCCCACTTGAACTGGTCGTAGTCTAGGGTGATTCAGGAGGCCCGACTGTTGACGCTGGAACTTTGGTGGCTTTAGCCTTGTCGCGATTTTGGTGTTATAACTAACATATATATAACTTAGATATGCAACTCAACACCGGAATGTAGTTAGAGACTATAACTCTAAACTGTAACTTTATTTTACACACAACACATAAACTTCCAAATGAAACGTTATATACAGGTACATCAACTACTAAAACTAAACTCAGATCTCTAATGACTATGTCTCTAATCATGAAGTCCTTCTGCTATAGTTTTCTCGTACCAGATTAGGAAACGAGCAGGAGCGCCAGGAGCGGGAAATACAACCGTCCGCTCTACAAGACCCACGCCAACTAACTCTCTTTTTAGAGCAAAAAGAACCCTCCCACGTGGACTACACCCAACACAGTGGTTACGTCCCCTTGCATCATCAGTGACGCATCCTCAGTGGTTACGTCCCCTTGCATCATCAGTATCTGACCAGTGATGACCACTGCCCCTTTCCCCAGATTTCCCAGATCACCCCGCCCTCGTTGTAGCCTAGGTACTCTGGTCCCGTGACAACAAAATAAACATTAAAGCACAAAAAAAAAATACTTATTTCCCCCTTCCAATAATAAACAAATCTAATTAAAATATATTAAAACATAAATAATGACATTAGATCTAAAATATAAATAACAGAAATCAACTTAAGACTTTACACCATAACTAAGGCCATGGTAGTGGACTGCGGTTGTTCTGCTACACACACACAAACGGTTGTGGGCTCACAGCGGTTTGTGACAAAAGGGATGTGGTCATCTCGAACCATAAATGGACATCTCTATGGGATTGCGGATAATCTTTGTAATTTCTGAAGAAACTTCTGAAACTAAGGCTTCCGGTGAAAAATACAATCATTTCGTGCTATTGCAAGGTTTTGAGCTAGGGCTTCTGAAAGGAGGATTCGAACCACCTTAGAATTTCTGAAAAAAGTTTTAAATAAATATATTTCATTATAACTTTATAAGGGAGGGATTATTTAATTGAATGTGACAATGAGAAAAATTGTTGCCATGGAAACAAATGGCTACATTAATCGCTCAGATCTTTGAAAGCAGATTTTCAGAGATGTACTTCTCTCATAATTTCAATCCATAAAAAAACAAACGAACAAGAACGAGGATTTGGAACAGCATTAAAAAAAAACCCCAGCCCAACACTGGAATTACATTATCAGATGAGACTGTAAACATCCACAAAGATTTTAAACTCACGCATAGCCATCTTTGGTTTCTGGCTTGTTTTTTGGTGTGTGTGGGGTATTTGTCTGAGTGTGTGTGTTTTTGATGCTGTTTTTTTTTTTTTTTTACGAACTGTCCGCCATGTTTGTGACGTCATGACAATTTCGCTTCAATACTCCAGACAATTGACACATTTTCCCTCGCCGAAAAAAGGTATCGATTCCCGAAAAAATCTGTACAATGAGATCGATATGTCACAAAGCTTTTAGTCGAAAAGAAAAAATAAAAGTGGAAGACGAAGAGGGTGAAAAGGAAAACAACAAAGTTCCGAAAAAAAGCGCAAAATTTCCCCGTCATAAAAGACATTAATCAAAGGCAATCGATGTCAGTTGATCAACGTAGGATCAGATGAACCTTTAGACTAGTAGAATATTTCTTTACTAACAATATCTTTGTGCCCTACGGGAGTGATACTTCTCAACTAAAACCTCGAATTTATTCTTTGTTTGGCCGTTTTCCTGTGATTATAGTTTTTCTTTGTTTGAATTTATAATTTCATTTTCCTCATTGATGACAAAGTAAACGCTTATAAAAACTACTAAGGTAGGTACATTTCTGTATTAATATATATATATATATATAAATAAAATAAAATACTACATTTATTCCATAAAATACAGATTGAAATATTTATGAAAAATTGTACTTTAAACTTCAGTATATATATGCCAGTGAGAATTATATGAACTCTTCTTTTCACAAAGTCAGTAAACTAGCCAATAGGACAGGGGTCGGCAACCTTTTGAGTCTCAAGAGCCAAAAATTACAATTTACAAAGTTTAAACGTTTTTTAAGAGCCGCAAAAAATGTGCCAACAGTAAATAGTACTTGCATAAATAAAATTTTTGATTAAAAAAAAAAAGGGATTTATTTATTCATAAGAAAAAATATCGATTTATTTTTATACAAATAGTGTTTTTCACAACAAATTAGACCACGTATCAAACAGCTTCTATTCTACCACTGTACAGGACATACATTAATAAAATGCGATTTGGATCATAACTTGTTTTTTGTTTCAAACACGACCCTAAATTTTCATTTATTAGTTGGCTTCTTACTTTACTTTTAATTATATTCATGCAAGAGAACCCTTGCTCGCACGAATATGTCCATACGAATATAGTCAGCCTTCCAAATGCCAACTTTTTCACCTAACTGTAGCAAGCTGGAGGACTATTCCGTGCGTCGAATATAAGTGCATCTTCTCGCGGTATTTCTTTTAAACCTGTCCACTTTTTGTTGCGTTACGTACATTTCTAGACCTTCAATACTTCCAACTTGATTCTCCACTCAACAAAGCTTTACATTTTTAATCGATCAGTTGCATGTCTTGAGATCCAGTAATAATTCAAAATGCCTTAATGTGGATTTCGTTACTATTTGTGTTGAAAGGATTTTTTATAAATGCTACAAATGTTTTGCTGGTTTTGAATCGTGTCAACAGTTGCACTGGATTTATTTCCATATTGCTTTACAAAATAGAAATGAGTAATTTACCGCTCTGAATATCTTCTGCAAAAAGAATTAATTTTTCTTCAAAACAAACCAATTTTTCTACCAAAACGACGTCTGGGTTTCCCTTTCCTTGCAGTTTTAGATTCAGCTCATTTAATTTCTCTGTTATATCAACCATAAAGTAAAATGCTTGCAACGATTTGTCGTTCTCTAATTCAGGGTGATAAATGCCTTTATCATTTAGGAATGTAGTTAATTCATTTAAGCAAAACATTTCAACACCTTTGGAAAGACATCGCACTTTATTATAAGAAAACGAGGTCGGAATACTGAGTCTCCATTTAGTTTTAAGAATTCTTTAAACTGACAATGTTAAAGTGCTTTTGAAAAGATGCTGTTAAAAATCTTGATTATCAAATTCACTATTTGGGCCGTAAATGTTTGGAAACAACGCGTTTCTTGGTGTATTATGCAGTGAAACGTAAGAATTTCATTTTTTTTTCCTCCAATGAATCGTAGTTGCCATTTTTTCTGTCATACTTCTGGCTCCATCAGTTGTTATTGAAGCGATTTTTTATAAATCGATTATATTGTCTTCAAAGTATTTTTGCACGACATTAGCTGTATCTTCTCCTCTAGTTTGTCACGAGACCGGTAGCAATTCTAGAAGTTCTTCTTTTAGACATTGAGAAGACAAATATCTGACAAGTCCAACTATAGCGTTGTCTTTTATGCCGCAAGACTCATCTATAGCAAGTGATAAGGCAGAAAAAAAGTTGAATATCTTCCACCTGCAAATATGTTACATTTAAAGACATGGGGAGGGGTGCGCTGAAAAGCGAGTACAACTGACTGATAGATAGAATCGGTACCTAATTCTCGTTAATCGGATCAGAACGATTTTTTTTTCGATAAATAAATAATATTTACTTATGGAACTAAAGAGCCGCAGCTTAACATCCCAAGAGCCGCATGTGGCTCGCGATCCGCAGGTTGCCGACCCCTGCAATAGGATAGGAGGTGTACTGAAAAGGAGACGCTTGCAAGAGTAGACAATAAGTATAACGTTCACCCTTTTTTGATCAATGAATAAGTGTACATATGTATGTAAGTATGACAACATTTATTTGTTCAAGGTTTTTGAAAACCAGCCTAGGATATTTCAGGCTTCAAAAAGAAATAGAACTAAATAATAAAGGAAGGCCAAAGAATTACAACGAATGTAAAACCTTCCTGTATCTCTTTCTACGTAAATAAATAAGTTATATTCACATAGCTCCTATTGCGTGCATCTCTCCATGGACGACTCATGATCACCCGACTAGAAATAACATTTCACCAAAGAAAGAAACAATGGTCCTCCAACTTATGTAGTCGAACAAGCAGATCTAAACATTCGCGAATAAACCTTTGAATCTTAGTAAAGACTAAGAACCAGGGCAGTAAACATAGAGCCACTTAGTTACGCTTCAGATTCGATCCATGTTTTGAAATTTTTTTTCTCGAAAAAAATCTTTAAGCCCTGTGCGAGGCCCCCAAAAATCGGAGACCCTAGGCGGCTGACCTGTTTGCGTATGCCTAATGCCGGCCCTGACACTGCGCACTAAGCACTATGTGTAGCTTACGTCTGAGAGGAGAGATCTAAAGAAAAAATGGATAACAAAATTCTCAAACAGTTTAGGTCGGCGTTTAGGTAAATTAGTACATCTGTTTTACCGATGGGCACTTTACATTTGTTCTACAACAGTCCTCAAGCATGGAACGATATTTTAATATGCGAATACATCAGATATATTATACGTTCATTAAAAACATAACCTTTTAACAGTCTTAAGCAGCATATCGCCTACAGTATAAGACAGTTAAAGGGCAACACTGGGACATAACATTTCCATGTGCTGAATCTAACAGAATTAATTGTTAATGGACAACAACAATAAAACTTGAAATGCCCAATCAACAACAAAACTTGAAATGCCCAATCAACAATAAAACTTGAAATGCCTAATCAACAACAAAACTCGAAATGCCTAATCAACAATAAAACTTGAAATGCCTAATAAACAACAAAACTTGAAATGCCTAATGCACAACAAAACTTGAAATGCCCAATCAACAATAAAACTTGAAATGCCTAATCAACAACAAAACTCGAAATGCCTAATCAACAACAAAACTTGAAATGCCTAATCAACAACAAAACTTGAAATGCCCAATCAACAACAAAACTTGAAATTCCTAATCCACAACAAAACTTGAAATGCCCAATCAACAATAAAACTTGAAATGCCCAATCAATAATAAAACGCTTTAAACATTTCAATTAAAAGTAAAGTACCTCTATCAGACCCTGCGATCTATTCAGCAGATGTAAAGGTCATCTGTTTCTGTGGCACACGGTTAACGAGAGTGCCATGTGGCCAGCAAATTGACCATTGTCTTTGCTTTCCCGAATTAATGCCAGGTACCCATTAGAGCTGGGCAGACTCAGAGCCATAAAGATCCTGAAATTAAAAATCCCAGGATTCGAACTCGGTACCCCTGTTTTAGAAGTCAAGCGCTTTACCACTTAACCACCTCACCTCTGCCTTAAACATTAATAAGCAAATTTCGCTATTATATTCTTACTAGAAGGACGGATGTACCTTGAGAAAAGAGATATATGCATGTCATGCCATTACATTGTAACATCACTTTCTGTAGAGCTTTATATCAATATGCTGCTCTTTCAGAAAGTTACACGATCAAATTTATCTAGGTCAGTGGAGGTCCAAATAATTAAGCACCCACTCTCCTGATCGGATGTTGTCATGTACAGGCGCTAGTGAAAGTATTTGGCTCTGTATTCTTTGTCAGATTCGATGTCTCTTTCATGGTCAATGGACAAAATTCTTTCCATTGATGACGTCCTGAAAGGGGCAGACTCTTTCTGAACACTCTAGTGCGGCCTCAGCTAAGGAAAGTTAAGTTGACGTTTAGTTAAATTTATCACAAAGTGTACTCGCAAAGGGAGCGCGGTGGCTGAGTGGTTAAGCGCTTGGCTTTCCGAACCTTGGGTCCTGGGTTCGAATCTCAGTGAGGACACGGATTTTGAATTTCGGAATTTTATGGCGCCCCAGAGTCAATCCTGCCGTTAGTGTGGGAGAGTAAAAGTGGTAGTAGGTTGTGCTGGTCACGTGACACCCAGCTCGTTAATTGTTGGCCAAAGAAAGAGATGACTTTTAACATTATCTGCCCCATAGATCGCAAAGTCTGAAAGGGGAACTTAACTTTTACTTCTTAATACATGCAAAACTGTTGCCATAGTAACGCGCGAGCCTATTGTATATTTTTATTAACCTTAATTAGTCTTCAGGTCTGCATATTTCATCTTCAAAAAAAAAAAGTTGTGTGTGTATTTTCTCCTTTTATCGGCTAGTTAGGGCACTAATGCTGACTCTTTGGTAACCCCCACCATGTGTCTTAGTTCTCTGCCCTCCTCAGAATATTAGTTTTAGATTTTATATTACCCTTTATTTGACCTCTACATCATCTACCCTATAGACCAGACGATCTGAAAGGGAAACTTTGCTTTCTTGTTTAACGTTAATTTAACTCTATCCCAATGGTAAAATAAATATGAAATCTATTAAAAATCCGCACTCCAACCTTTGACTTTACAAATTTTAAACCTGCATCTAAACCTTTACTAAATCTAAAAACCTACTTTCAATAAAATATATATTGCTGTTTACTAACCAAACTCGCATTGTGAAGACTGAAAAAATCTTGAATAAGTAGAATATTTGATAAAACAAGTATTTCTGTGTGTGTGTGAGAAAGAGGAGAGAGAGAGAGAGAGAGAGAGAGAGGAAGAGAGGAGAGAGCAAGAGAAGGAGAAGGAGAAGGGAGAAAGATGAAGAGAGAGTGGATGAAGAAAAGGGAAGAGAGAGCGGTTTGGTCTTGGTGATAGAGCGACAAAATACTAGGCTTTCTTACAAGGGTCCTCTATTTCGTATCCAGAAAAATGAAGATTCGGCTTCAGGATGTTAAGTATTTCCACCCAGATCTCGAAGGAAATGAATGATAAAACCAACACTCAGAAATATAAACTTGTTAAACTCGACTCGTGATATTATATACTGTTTACCAGCGGTAGAACCAATAATGCGCAAAATACGGCCCGGCGGTCAGATCTAGCCCTCAACGTGGTTCCATCCGCAAAAACGCCTGCACAAAGTGTAGAATATCTTCTCTAAAAAAAGGTTGAAAAATGTATCTTTTCTTACGTCATGGCCTTCACTGTATCTCTCATGGATTAGTTCCAAGACCTTTCACATTTGTGTGTTTGTGAAATGGGACTCTGAACGTAGTATCAACCAGGGTCCTTACTTTTGTTATGGAACATGATAATAAGCCAACATGTTTGCTCTATAAAGAAAATGTGGCTGTTTAAAAAAAAAAGCAACAACACATTAAATGTCATTATAAACCAAATATAACCGCAATCTTGGTTTGAGCCGCGAATTAAAGATTGTGGAACTTCGCCTAGGAGGATCGATGGGAATATTTACAAGAGACGAGAAAATGAGTAGTAAAGCTAACTGCAGGGATGCTCCACGTTTTAAGTAAAGAAATGAAGCCATTTTTAGACGCCTAAAAAAAAAGATAAAACTTTAAATATCCCTTTAATTACGATTACTTAGAAAAATGTCCTCAGTTAGTTTTAGCGCTATGTTTTATCACACTCAGATCTGCAATATTTTAAGTTTTAATATCACTGCCTGGTATGGCAATCTGAGCATTAAAAATAAAAATAAAATTCATAGAATCCTAAATGCTGCTGGTAAGATCATTGACAAAAACAAAAAAAAATTTGAGCTGCTGTTTGAGAAAAAACTTCATAAAAAAACTAAAAGTATTCTAGAAATAAAAAAAAAATCCGGATTTTGTGATTTTACCATCTCAAAAGAGATACAAGACACTGAGAGCAAAGACAAACATGAAAACTCTTTTATTCCCCTGGGAATCTAATCACTAGAATGAACGATCTAATCTAAACTTTTCGCATGTAAATTCTGAGTGAGTCTGGTGTGAATGTACATTTTGGTATCCTTTAGTTATAATGTTTTGTTTGGTGTAATGCACAAATTGTATGACAAATTTCCTTATGGACAATAAAAATTATTATTATTATTATTAATTAATGTAAGTACAGGATCCACGAGTTTTTAATCAAATAGTTTCAGGTCAAATTTATTTCGTTTATGTACCTATGGATTAGTATGAATATACCAAAGGATTTCCGACACTACTGTAGAAAATGAAGATGTCCCGCAGGCCGAATTAGTTTGAGCATCACTGTCTCAGAACTCATTCTAAGGAACTACTGTGATCTTTGTTTCCTACGTAAGGTCACACCACAACTGGATATGATTTCAAGACGAGGCTGTCAAAAATGCCACGAACTCAATCCCACAATATACACAAGAGATAGACTTCGCACAAGGTCGATGACATAGAATGTGAAGAATGAGGTGATAGTCTAGTCGCGTTATTCGAACAGAGTTTTCTATAGGCTAATGTTAAAGCTTTGTCTTTTCTGTTATTCAATGCTGCTGCTATTCAGACACAGTTTACCTTCACTTTCACCTATCCCTTAGTCTGTTGGACCGTTGGGGCACCACATAAGATTTGCCAGTCATCTTTCTCTATTCCTCGCTGTCTTTTGCCTTGGATAGAGCCTCTTTCAATGGCAGGCCCGTCCATTCTTTTATGTTGTCTTCTCGGTCTGCTCTTCTTCTTCTTTTTCCTGGTACTGTTCCCTGAAGGAAGGCCTTTGCAAGCCGCGAAGATCTTGTAATATGGCACTAGAGTTTTAGTTTCCGGGTGTTGTTGTTTTTTTTAACAAAAGTTAGCAGGTCATCGTGGGGTCTAGTCGCTTTATTATTTTTAGTAACCCCGTCTCTAATGTCTTCGTTTGTGTTGTGGACTTTGAATTTAAATACCTCATTAAAAGACATTATTAGCTGAGATGAAATACAAACGGACATTCAGTTAACCGTGCCAGGTCCAGTGAAACCATATGGTCACTGGGAAGGATTTCTCCCAGCGGTCAGGATTGAATCACATCCTCCAAGCTCCACCCTTTTCCCGGTTGTGTATGAGGGTCCCAGTTCATTTTTGTTTTAGTCAGATCATGTCTATGTAGTCACGTGACATTTGTCTACATTTCTTGGATGTCTTTTATTCGGTTTATTCACTTACAATAACACACAAGACAAACATGTTAACAGATCCACATGCGTACCATAGACCACTGTCGAGTTGTCAAGGGTATCGAGAAATCGTATATAGTTCATGATCATATAAATATGCACTGTTCATTGTAATATAGCGCCCAGTTCTTCAACTATACATTCAGCATCGCAAACATGGGAGAATAAGCGAGTAGTCAGAATAAGATCAATTTTTATTGAAAAACCAAGATGCCGGACTTCTGACTACTGACACATTTGAAATGGTTCATACCTCATTGTTTATATTTGTACTTTGAATTATTCGGTTACTAAACATTTGTTAAAATAACATGCTATTCTAAGGTGCGGTTGTGGTCGGTAGTCGAACCTCAAAAAGATTCTGATGTTCAAAATATCTGACTCGGTTTCTCAATTTTGAATAAATCCGTGGCTGCCTGTCATTTTAGTTTTAATGTTTTAGTCATTTTTTATATCAAGCTGAAATCAACTCCCTCTTGGTGTCTTGGTCGAATCGTATACACGTTATTTCTCTCCCTTTCCATTCTTGTATCAAGTTGAGACTTTGCCTAGTCGTTCCCTGTCGGTGACAACATAATAAATATGTTAATTAATAAGTCGTAATTAATTAATTTTAGTTGTAATAAACTGGCTAAACCCTAATAAGAGTTACTAGCGTGGCGGTCTGTCCAGGCTGTGTGACAAGGTTCATTGCTTCCCTGGAATATAGATATCATTATAGAGATATAAGCGGACGCCATCAGACAGGCGTAGCGTTGTATGTAAGCTTGAGTCTTAATACATACCGTGTGATTGTCAAAAGCGTTGAGCCAAAGGCTCTTCGAACTCTAGGCGTGTAAGCCTGCTTGAACAAACCGCTCTGTCTGGAATGTAAAACATTGCTATTTCCGATGTATCTGGCACTCCGGGCGCATGGACTAGAATACATGGCCCAAGGCCGAGCACACCGGGAACCCCCGCCATTTTTCTATGTTTTACCTAGCTAACAAGGACTCGCTATTAGTGTAACGGTCCCGTGAGAAACGGTGCATGGATTATCGACAGGGACGTGGACGCTCTCTTTCAACTCCGCACAGTGCAATGGGAAAGCTCTCGCATTTCCTTGGACAGTCCCACAGGAGTTTTGTTTGCTATTCATTTAGCCAAATCCCTTCCTCTATTGATCTTTTCCACCCGAGTGCCACGTTGAGGCAATGCATACCTGACTTGTAGTTCGCCCATCGTGGTTCAAGGATGATCACTCTTATAGTTCGTCCATCGTGGTTCAAGGATGACCACTCTTATAGTTCGTCCATCGTGGTTCAAGGATGACCACTCTTATGGTTCGTCCATCGTCGTTCAGGGATGGCCACTTTCGTCAGGCTTTGCACTGGGGTTTTGTGCATCCTCGTGTGGCTGGTAAGACCTATGTGAGCTCAGAATGTTTGGCTGCTCACTGGGCAAGCTATTTCTTTGGAACTTTTGTCATTTGCTATGATTTCCCCATCTGGAGCTGCTCTATTCTGTGCTATTATATGGCTGTCGTACTTCAGGTGGTAGGGTCAAAGATGAATACCCAGACTTGGGTTCGCCTAAAGTATATTTTATCAAAGTCTGCTTTTAACATTTCGATGTCGTGTACACGGTTTCTGCTGACTCAATCATTTATTTATTAAAACTTTCGCAATAATTGATTTCTTTTTAAAACCTTTGCAATTCTTGCACTTTTTGTGTTGCTTTCTCTTGTATTGTCTCCCTTTGATTACTGTAGTATTGCTTAGGGCGCATTCACTCCCTTTGTTTGGACGCATGTGTAAATAAGTCGTTTTGTGTCCATCACGAAGATGCTAATTATTACTTCTGTCTAGACCAGGAAGTTACTAAGTGTAGACAAGTGGTTCTTAAACTTGAGACGTGACCTCATTTAGTAACATTTTAATGACACAAGAGACTAAATAAGTATAACAAAAAAGTGGTACAGCTAGAAGTAAGAGTAAGTAATATATATATATATATATATATATATATATATATATATATATATATATCACTTTATATATCACTAAATAGCAGGGCCAGACTTAGCCAATGCGACCAAGAAAGATCACTTATTTTTACCCCACGTAAATTTAGCGGCGAAAAAAAAAAAGGGGGGGGGGGGGGGACAAGTAATCTACTCTGTATTCACCCTTCACTAAATAGCAGGGCCGGACTTAACCATTGTGGGGCCCTATGCGAAACGGATTTCGTGTGGTCAAGTTTGGGTAGGGAAGCGGATAATAAGTGAAATTTAAGAGTTTGTATTAGAAAATAAATTTGTCTATGCATTGTATTCATTCTTTACTACTTACAGAATTACTTTATGAGCCTTGCGTGTAGCGGAGTCATGAACTATATCATAAAAATTATATTTCCTTCATAGATAACGCTCAATAGCAAGAATTACCAAATGTTTCAATCTATCTACGAGAATTGTTGACTTCAAGTAATTCTTCATTAGTTTGAGGCGCGAGAAGCTTCTTTCACCAGATTCCACAATAACGTGATAATGCCGTTTTTATTTATAGCGAGTAGGATTGGCGTTTTCCATATTGAATGACACTCCAAAATGACATTTTTGTCTATATATTTCAGGAGATCTGTATGAGTTTTCAAAAGATTTTAATAATTTCCGGAGATTTCCAGGACTTTTTAGTATATTTTGCAATTTCAGGACATTTCCAGGAGCTCCTGGTAAATCAGCCGGCCGAGGGAAATCTGTTATAAATTATAAAATTATTTAATTTTATAATTTACACCTAGAATTAGCGCGGGTCCTATGAAAGTGCGGGGCCCACTGCGGTTTCATAGGTTGCAGGGCCTAAGTCAGGCCCTACAAAATAGCGGCGTGGGTCGACTAGTAGTAATAAATAGACTAAAGTGCATGAGGAGTGACAGAATTTCATCGTTCTTATACTGATTTACCATTGTTTAAAGTATGTCTATACTATTTAAACTTTAAACCAGTTAAAATCAATGTATAATGAACAGGGGATATTTCTAAAATTAGTTTCACATTCAATGCCTGAGCATTTCGAAAACAAAATAATGAGTGTAATTCAGTTTCTTAAAATGAACTATTTTAATATATAGCTTATATAAACTCACTCTGTCTGTCTGCCTGGTTAAAAAGTTTGAAAATCTTTTTTTTCTTCTCCCATTTCCAATTCTCGGATCAAGTGAAAACTTTGCATAATGATTCATTGTACCTGACAAAACATGAATCAATAAAAAAATTAAATTATTAGTTAATTAATTATTGGTGATTAATTATTTTGGTTGATATGGAGATAAGAGCAATAAATGTTGCTTAATGTAAGATGTGGATGTAAATATGGATTTAATCCCCTTATTAGGTTTTGAAACGTTTTTTTCTCCCACTTCCCTTTCTCGGATCAAGTTCATAGTCGAAGACAATACACGAATCAATCCTAAATTAACCAATTAGTTAATCATTTAGTACTTATTTATTATTTTTGTTTTATAAGTTAGCTAAACCTTGTAATTTGTAGTAAATGGCAGTAATTAGCGGTTCTTACCCTTAGATAAGCATTGTTTTTTTTTTAAAGTATTCTTTTTTCTATTGCCTGTCTAAAACTTCTATTTATAAAGTAGACGAACATATTATGGTCAGATAAATATTTCTATTTGTCCTGATTGAGATGTGCGCGCGCAGAACACATGGGAACGATGTATTCTATTGTTATATTATTGTTGTTATGTTAAACACAAGAAGTTTAGTATGACCTAGCCATGTTGCGTGACCAAGAATGACGTCACACTAGGTTATGAAAATAAAATCAAACACAATTCGTGTGTGTGTGTGTGTGAGTGAATGTGTGCGTGTACGACCATGTCAACAGCAGGAAACAGCAGATCTATATCGGTGGATCAGGCTTACAGACTAGACGCCTGAGCCATGCCTGATGCAGTATGGAAGGCTTAATGTTTAGTGTATTTCATGTCTTAAATATCGGGACAAAGTATTAAAACAATTTGATAAATGATGTCTGACCTAGTGAATATGATACAGGCGTGGGGGAGGGGAAGGATAGATACATTTTAAATACAATTTTTGATAGCTTTTGAGGTTTTTGAATATTTATCTTCCGGTTTTACATCTATATATATAATTATCTTCATTGCTTAAGCGTTTGGACGAGAAGACGTAAAGGAAATATCACTCTTTTATTTCTGCGGATAGAGTTACCCCACGAAAAAACAAGAGGGGGGGGGGAAACAAGTAGTATTCACCCGTCACTACGGATGGCTGCCTGGTAGTAAATAAAACAACGATATGGTGAAATGTGGGTGAAAAGAGGAAGATTGGGAGAAATCAATCGACAACGTAAGCAATGTCAAGGACGCCACATTTTGAAGATCACTGTCGCCAACTGTAGAAAACAAAATGGTGCTGCAAGTGAAAGAAACTTTTACATTTGATTACAGGGTATACATAAAAAGTAAACAAACAAATAGTGTATACCTTTTAAAATACATAACTTCTGAACACTTCCTATACTCTGTACCTATCCCTTAGTCTGTTGGACCGTTGGGGCACCATGCAAGATTTGTCTTTCTCCATTCCTCTCTGTCTTTGTCTTTGTTAGAACCTCTTTCAATGGCAGGCCCGTCCATTCTTTTATGTTGTCTTTCCATCGCTTTCTCTGTCTGCCTCTTTTTCTTTTTCCTGGTACTGTTCCCTGAAGCGAGCCCCCGAAGACCTTGTAATATGGCCATTGATTTTTAGCTTGCGTTTTTTTTTTACGATAGTTAGCAGGTCATCATGGGGTCCAGTCGCTGCAGTAACCCTGTCTCTTGATTTGTGATGCGGTCTTTAAATGTGATACCTAGGATCCTTCTGTGGCATCTCAATCCTAGTGTTAGGATCCTCCTCTATAACTATGTAGTCAGCGTCCAAGACTTACAAACATATAAGAATGTGGCAATGACCAGGGACTGCATCAGTCTGATTTCTTTTTAGATGCCTTCGATAGGAATCTCTAATGGAAATGTTATCTCTTACAGAACGAGTAATCAATTGTGTCAGTAATTGAGTCATCATAGTAAGATATGTATCTCCTTAAATCAAGCTAAGTTTTTTTGTTTCAAAACTGACAGCTATCTTAGACTAAAAAAAGAGATTTAGTTTGAAAAACTCAAGAAAAACCCAACAAACTCAATCAACTTGTGAAAAACACTCAATCTGGTATCTTGCATATTATAGCTAGAAGGTCGTTCTTTTTGCAGCTATGTAGTTACGACGTCACAGGTTGACCTTCTGTGGTAGGTTCAATGACGACATAAACTTACATTATTCTTTCAAGTGACGTATATCCGTTTGCGTCAGCTAAGGCGGAGATACTTTGACCGTAGTTTTTTTGAGAGGTGGGAGGGGGGGTGTGGAAAAGAAGTCCTATTGGGGCGTCAATGAAGTAGACCAAAAAACGTTGCCTACTAATGTGAATGTATTGATTTGAGTACAAAATAGGGGATCTCAAATTTGTCTTTTTGAATAAGACTTAGTTTCAGAAGAGCTTTCAGATACGGAGATTATGACGTCTGCGGTGCGTTAAGACATGGGTGCGACTTCACGGGCATTGTGTGACATCGTGGGGCTTATGGAGAATGTGTGACATCATTGAGAATGTATGACATCATCAAATTTTTGCAACATCATGTTATTTGTGTGATATCATGTTTATTTGTGTGATATCATGTTTATTTGTGATATCATTTTGATTGTGTGACATCATCGGATGGTATAACGAGGGTGTCATGTGGCCAGCACAACGACCAACCGCCTTTACTTTTCCCTAACTAATGTCAGGTACCCATTAGAGCTGGGAGGACTCAGGGGTGCCGTAAGGATCCCGAAAGTAAAAAACCCAGTCTTCACCAGGATTCGAACCCGGGACCACCGATTTAGAACCTAGCACTTTAGCACCCAGCTATCGCGCCTGCATGCTGAATGATGTCCTATGAGTCCTATGATGTCCTCTTTTTGTTGGCAAAGTAAAGGTGTTTTAATCGTGGTAATGGCTCAAATAAAGAAATCCTCGTGAATTATTGACATTGAAAACATGGGAGCTGCGATACATTCATGTTAGTCTATAAGAATAAGTGATTTATCAGGATATTGACTATTTTAACAGCTCCTCAATGTAACCTCATCCCGCTACGCCACTGCACAAGTCTGACCGTTACCTAATCAATGTCCCTCAACTGGCCAGCATAAAAGTGCCTTTAAGTCTGTCCTACATAGATATGCAAACAGTCAAACACTTTTCTCGATTCTGCGGACTGTACTTCTAATTAATCTATGACCGGTGTTCTAGTAAATTCTTTGTGACTATATACCGAGATGAATGGTCCCCCCTTGTGATCTTCCCCTCCCCCTATTCATTCGATGGGGCTGCGATAGATCCGGCGTAGAACCGGCTTGGGCAGGACGTCTTGTTGCCTTCTCTCTCTTGTGTGTGTGTGTGTGTGTGTGGTTTATTTGGACACGTGGTTCGTGGGTCGTTGACTATGTTGCCATTGACAACCCTTGACGACCGCCAGCATCCAACACCGCGCGCTACAAAAGATGGGGGGGGAGGGGGAAGGTGGGGGGGGGGGGGGGGGGCTCACTCTCTCTCCTCATGCTCATTTACCTCACCTTGACTGGAGATGGATTGTGTGCTTTGGAGTGAGTGCAAGTGTGTGGATGTGGATGTGCGCGATAAATTGGGTGTGGGGAAAGTGTGGGTGTGGAGAATCCTCTAAACTCAAATTGCTGTTTGATGACGGTCTGGAGACGATTTGACTTAGACCTGGTTAAAAATAAAATAAAATGGGTAAATTCGTTTTTTTCCGCAATGCCTGACACCCTTTAGAATCTATTGAGACAAAACAAACGTGCTTGTAATTAAATTAACCATAATATTTGAATGTCTTCCTTAACGTACTATGTAGAGTGTCCATCCTTTTGTTATTGCTGATTAAGATAAGATAAGATAAAATCGATAAGATAATTTTATTGATCCAATCAAATGGAAATTCAGTCAGCGTAACTACTTTACAAAAACAATACGGATGAAAAAAATTCGAACAACAATCACTCAAACACATACACATTCACAACCAGCGCTTTATGAGTTTGACTTCTATGTACTTCTCGATGACGACAGCTGATCTTGTAACACTCTGACCAATAGTGGGATAAAGGAGTTTTTAAAATCTCTCGGTTTTATTCCTAATGGAAAGGAGACGACCACTTCGTTCAGATCTTACGTAACAGTGGTTTAATGGGTGCAGGGTAATCTTTAAGAATCGTGAGTGTTTTGGAAATGCATCTTTCCTGAAAAAGCTCTTCAAGAGACGGTAGCTGTATTTGGGTGATATACGATGCTTTTTTAATTAGTCTATTAAGTCTAAGTCTTTGGGCCAGTGAAGTATTACCATACCAGCAGGGGATGGCAAAATTATCACGATAAACTAAACAATGTCAACGACCCCTAATGAAGCTTCAATGTTGCAAACAAATACAAGAAAAACATTAAAAAAAAAAAAACTACAACAACAAAGCTTATATTAAATCGATTTGTACCAATTAGTTTCGATTAGTCATGTCATTAACATTTTTAATATATCTAGACTCTATACTAATAATAATAAATCTGTGCGATTTTACAAATATTTTTACCAAATGTTTTTGTTAAGCGAAATTTCATGGTTTTTATTTCTCTATACGCTATGATCCTATCCCTTGCCTGGACCAGTTGGAAAGAGTTTGGGGGTAAGAAAGAATGGAGTATCTGGGTGATTGCTTTTTAAATAGGTTTATTAAAAAAAAAGGTGAACGACATAAATTTTAACTCGAGGGCTAAAACCTACACAGCCTCCTCAAGCCAATATACTAACCACTGAACCAGAGAAATGCTTATAAAAATAGAAGTTTTACAGTTATATATTATTAGTTTCAAACTTTTCTCTCTGCAAAGTATAAAAGGGGATAATTTAACTTACAACTTTATCAGTCAAGTACTATTTCTTTCCCTTGTTCAAGATACCAGCAAAAGTGAACAAGAGCTCCCTCTCACCGGAAAGAATGAAAACAGTGTACACTGTTCTGTCTGACGGGTGGGTCAGACTCGCGACAAGAGACCGCGTACACTAAGACCCCCGCCATTTTCCTTTTCTATACCAGGCTAACTGTGCGGGACACGCCATTTATGTAACGGCCCCTTGAGGAACAGCGCCTGGATTGTGACAAGGTTGTGGGAGCTTTTTTACAACTCCGCACAGTGCAATGATGATGCTCTCACACCCCCTTAGGCGCCCCCCGGGAGTCTTGTTTTGCTGCCCTTTAGCCTAATCGTTTCCTCTTAGGATGGTTTCCACCCGGGCGCCACTATGAGGCAGGGTAGCATACCCGGGTAACATCTACAGACGTGTACAGACAGAGTTAGTTAATATCAGCTTTAAAAAAATCCGAGCAAAGCCGGGTATGGGTATATGTAAAAATTCACAGCAGAGTTCTGATATATTCATGAGTAATTGTTTTTTTTTCAGGTTTCGTAAAGTAATGACTCACTAGTCTCGTTCGTGCTCGCCTTTCCGTGTATGCTAAATGTTTGTATTCTAGTGACTTCATATTTCAATTTTAGTGAAATGGTGGTGAGTGGCGTAGTCTTTTCTTTATTTAAGTATAATTTACACTAACACTGCATGGGATACATAATTATAGAATATTGTTCATATACCGTTTAATATAAACGATTTTACAAAAAAAAAGAGCTAGATTGATTATCGACTTAGTCAATCAATGTAGATCAATTAATCAATACCACTGAACACTGTCACATTGCTAAACACGTGGGTGAAAATGGAGTCAGACATCTTATCACTGACTGACATGAATTGACAAGAACGTTCTCTGCTCTAGCACTAGTTCTTTTTTTTTTTCTGTATCACCACTGCAAATACGAATTGGAAATATACAATCTTTAAATAGAAATTCAACTCAGAATCTACAAATTTTATACTAAAAATAATTTTAAAAATATTACTTACTTTCACAAAAACATTTTTATTCCAAACAATGCAAGCATCATCATCATCATCATCAGCATCATCTTCATCACCATCATCATCTTTCCTTTGCGTTCCTTATGAAGCATGCGGCCTCACACTCCACTCTCCACGGTCTCTTGCTAGTTTTTTTTTATGGCTACCCAGCTCTTTCCGGTCCTCTCGGCTTTATCTAGTACACTGCGTCGCCATGTTGTTTTTGGTCTTCCTGTGTGTCTTGAGCCCTGAAGGTTCCACTCTAAGGTCTGTTGTTGGTATCTTTTCTAAGGGTGTGACCAATCCATCTCCACTTTGTCTCTAGTCTCTAAGATCTGCACCTCTATATTTTTCTGTCCTCTCATCTCCCACAGTTTGGTGTTTTCTATTTTGTCATACCAGTGTATTGTAAAGATATTTCTCAGACATCTGTTGATGAAGGTCTGTACTTTTTTTTTGTTGTTGCTTTATTTGTTCTCCATGTTTCAGAACCGTACAGTAGGACCACCTTGACATTAGAGTTAAAGATTCTTTTTTTTAGTCTTGTTAGAGACCTGGGGCTAGGTGTGTAAATGTCTGACGCGATAGATTTGTCCCACGTTTAATGTCTTCATCCTCATCAAACAATACAAAGGACGCTTTATTAAAATATCAGTTTCCGTCGCAAGAATAGATAATATTTTGTATCACTTTTGAAACAGTTTAGTAATTGGAGGTATTACTGTGTTAAAGAATGCTATCATTTATCGTTTGACCGATACTATCTTCATTACTTAAACACTTTTCATTACACATGATAAAACAAAAAAATTGCTGTTTATAGTTACTGGCTAGAGTTGAAAATCTCCAATTATGTTTTATTTACCCTTTTATATATATATTATATGAAATAGGGTTAGTGGACATCCGGTAAAGGGAGGACATGCCTTCCTTTTTGAGGTCATATTTTCTGTCATGCGGTCATCATGCGGACATCATGCGGACAACATGCGGACATCATGCGGACATCGTTATGAATTATGAAAATATCCGGCCTTTCGTCTGTTTTGGGGCGAACAAAAATCATGAATAAAAATGTATTGTCATGTGTATAGTACATGAAAAAATCTTAAAAAGAGTTTTATTAATATACGAACTAGAAAAAAAATTAATGGGAGGGAAGTTATTTTCAAAGGGAGAGAAGTTTCAAGGAAGAGCTTCAAAACCAATCCCGGATGACCTTTGAAAAAAAAAAGGTATTGCTATGAAATGGAATTGGCTAGACAATGTTCTAATTCTCAATCTGTGGCAATGATTTATAACAGTGTCCAACACAAACAAATATCAATGGAGAGTCTTTTCTCTTTTTAATTTGTTAGCGCCCAAGCCTCATAACTGAGTTATTTCCCTTTCGGGCAAATCCAAAATTAGAAAGCCCAACCTTTTAACATATAAAACAAAGAGGCATGTTCTTATATGCGTCATATTACCCTGCGCCAATTTCTTGATCTGCCCCTGGGCTGTTGACGTTGTTCAATTAGCGTGATGGTATGTCTCTAAGCTGGCCATGTTGGTTGCTGCTTTGCAGGTGTCTGTGATACATATGTTACTGGCAAAGTACAAAGTCAGACTTTCTATAACATGCTTGGATTTAGCACTTGGCCCGCAAGAAATACATTGGAAAATATAAAGTATATAAGTAAAGAACTCCTTTCAGACATTACGACCTAATGGTGCAGGTGTTGACACCGACCCTAGTGACGCCACTGTTATGGCTTAGTTCGATTAGACTCAAGACGTGACAAATAAGAAGTTAAACAGGAAAACCATAACGAAATACTTTTTAAAAAGTTATGAAGTGTTATTGTACTAATTAGTCTGGATCAGCCGCGTAAATACATTTGTAACAGATGTAGACTATTCTAGACCATCAACCAATAATTTGTGTGATTAGAAATATTTTACCAAATGTTTTTATTTAGCGAGATTTCATGCTTTTAGCTTTCTCGCTGCGCTATAATCCCACCATTTGTCTTGATCAGCTGGGAAAATAGGAGGGACAGGGGGAGTAATAAATTGATATCTGGGTGAATTTTACCATAATCGATTTTTAAAAGCATTTATATATATATATATATATATATATATATATATATATATATATATATATATATATATATATATATAAAGAGGGGGACGACCTCAATTCAAACGCACTGCTCTGCTAGGGAAGTGCTTATGTTTGTAGGTTAGTATAGTTACCTTTTGTTTGTTCCAAACTTACTTTCAAGAGGCGTCCTATAAGGGGGAGTTCTGCAGCTTTAACCACCGGGTTCAGTCTCCTTGTTCGAGATACCAATGAAAATAATTATTTACCTATAGTTAATTAGCTAATTGGTTAGTTTTCTTTTTGATTTTTGTGTTGTCAGGTAAAAGAAATAATTGTGCAAATTTTCGGCTTAATCCAAGAGTGGGTGTCGGAGAAACAACAGCCACAAACTTTTTACCAGAAAGACAGACAAACAGACAGACAGACAGAGTGAGTTGATATAAGCTTTGTAATAAAAAAAACTGTTTAGAAAATGAACCAGTCGATTTAAGTTTTCTTTCCGCCGTTTTAAACTTGTTTTTACTGTAAACATTTTCTTGGGTCACAATTACGTGTCACTTGGCATTTGTAAGACTTCCTTGGCTGTCTCTTTGGGAAGCCATTGCCTTCCCGCTGTTCCCAGCTATGACAGAAGACTGTCGCTACTCTGGTGGCAACGAATGGCTTGAGGTACCTTCCATCATGCCTGCATGCTAAATGATGGCCTTACGAAGACGAGACGACAAAGAAGAGAAACAAATTGCCAATCATGGATCAAATCTCAAAGATAGCAGAACTCTAGGGCTCTGTCTACTAGTTAGCTCTCGAAGATAGCAGAACTCTAGGGCTCTATGTCTACTAGCCTAGCTCTCAAAGACAGCAGAACTCTAGGGCTCTATGTCTACTAGCCTAGCTCTCAAAGATAGCAGAACACTAGGGCTCTATGTCTACTAGCCTAGCTCTCAAAGATAGCAGAACTCTAGGGCTCTGTGTCTACTGGCCTAGCTCTCAATGATAGCAGAACTCTAGGGCTCTGTGTCTACTAGCCTAGCTCTCAAAGATAGCAGAACTCTAGGGCTCTGTGTCTACTGGCCTAGCTCTCAAAGACAGCAGAACTCTAGGGCTCTGTCTACTAGCCTAGCTCTCAAAGATAGCAGAACTCTAGGGCTCTGTCTACTAGCCTAGCTCTTAAAGATAGCAGAACTCTAGGGCTCTGTGTCTACTAGCTTAGCTCTCAAAGATAGCAGAACTCTAGGGCTCTGTGTCTACTAGCCTAGCTCTCAAAGACAGCAGAACTCTAGGGCTCTATGTCTACTAGCCTAGCTCTCAAAGATAGCAGAACTCTAGGGCTCTATGTCTACTAGCCTAGCTCTCAAAGATAGCAGAACTCTAGGGCTCTATGTCTACTGGCTTAGTTCTAAGTATTTACTATATGGTCCAAGGTTTATTTACAAATATTTAGATCTATTTGTTAGACTACATATGTAAGAAGACCTTTGTTTCTTCCTTTTGGTGAATGTCAAAGAGTTATAGATAGATAGATAGATAGATAGATAGATAGATAGATAGATAGATAGATAGATAGATAGATAGAAAGATAGGAAGATAGAAAGATAAAAAAAAAATTGATGCAATTATTTGTTTACATTAACATTGGTTTATTTGATGACTGTATGGTTTCTCCAGCTATACATACCAAACACTTGCTAATAATAACAATTCGCTGAACGGTGTTAGAATTCATACTATACACACAATATTATGGTAGAGTGAAATAAACATTGTTATAAAAGCTACGTGCTTATTAAATTATCGTCAAATGATATCTCGCGCCAAAACGTCCCGTCGCCAAAACGGCGGCGCCAAAACGTCACGTACCGAGATAGATAGATAGATACATAGATACATAGATAGATAGATACATAGATAGATACATAGGTAGATAGATATAGTTCGATAGATAGATAGATAGATAGATAGATAGTTAGATAGATAGATAGATAGATAGATAGATATTGGAAGCTTTAAAATTCATTGCGTATTTCGGTCTTCACCTTTTTTGCTTTCCTATTCCATTTGGGGCCACTCTATTCATTTCGCCTAGGGCCTCCGACTGCCTATGACCGGCCTTGCAGGTGTAACCGGTAAAAAGTCACTTCCTACATGTTGACACCTGCACTTGGCAGGTCGGATATACCGTATAGACGTCAACCGTCTACTTCGTAATCAGTACGCTTTAGTCGAGCCGAGGAAGGCGTAACATGGTTGCTCTCTGCAAAATAAAAAAAATGAAATAAATAAAATAAAATAATGATCCCTTTCTTAGATATTTGTATCGATTGGGAGGGGGGGGGAACTATAAATAGCTAGATGCAGAAGAGGTTTGAACTTTTACTCCTCCCAGGTGGGTAGCCAGCCATTTCTAACGAGCCCCTTCTGCACGAAGCTTTCTGGTTTAGGCGCCAGTTAGTCGATATCGCCCCTGCTCTCTTGCTGGTGAAAATAGTTCCGCCGGACTCAATATCTGAGCCACACGTGAAGGGCAGGAGTTGGACAGGTTGTCAGAGGCTACTTGAGACGCATGCTATTAGAAACATTTTATATATCCATTACCACTTTCGGCATGGACAACCTTGCAGACCAGTTTTATGATGATTTATATCGCTTTTTAAGCACCGAAGAATCGAATTTTTTAATCCTAAGTTCGGTTATTGCTTATTGTGTTTCACATTTAGGTCGCAAGGTTAAAGTTCAATTTATAATGAATATCTACAAAAAAAAAATCTAAAAATAACTTTATCATGAAAGGGTAGGCTGGTTTGAACCAACGTCTACCATTTGGCTGTAAAGCCATTTAGGGTGACATTGTTTTAAATGACTATCTAATCGAGCCAATGTAAAGTGAACTCATTATCAAAGGCCAGACATGCTGAAATTAAAACTTCTGTCTGCAATCAATATGCAGGTCAAACAAACTGTCAACAAGAAAGCTAGCGAACGCTTACAAAGTCAGCAAGAGGAGATAACCATGATAACTTCAACTCAGCTCTGTATGTGATATGTAAACAAACAAGGGCAGTAACTTGCAAGACAGCACATCTTCAGAAAATCGATACTCAAACGTTGGCAACGTTCAAAGGGTTTCTGGGAAGTTCAAGAGATAGAAATTTGCATATTGCAAGCAGAGAAAAAACGCTTTCTTATTTTTTTTTTTTGTAAAGAAAGTTGAAAAAGGACTTATCGAGGGCAAGACAGCTGTATGGCATTTTTGAATCTCTTGCTTGTAATATATTTTTCTCTATATGTGATAGGTGTTGACTAAGATCTAGGTTTACAGTTTAAAACCAGGTAACAACTACCATTACTATCATGGCGGAGAACGATACTTTATTATCTTGAACGAGTGCACCTTTGCGCACCATATGAACAAGGCATGTTTTTACCTTGAAGGCCTCACGCATAGATCCCTATTATGTATTATTTAGCATTTAATGCAATCTCTAGTTGCTGTTTGGTAATAATAATGAGTTTAAACAAGGCTGAAAATAATTATTGCAGAACCAAGAACATGGAAACTTTATCCATAAGAAAAAAAAAATAAAACATTACTTTTTAATGAAAAATACGATTTCCCCCAGCTTTTTATGAGCGATTACTTTGTTCTTAATAACTAATGAATGATAGATTTTTTTTTTAAATCATCCCACCCCTAATCTCCCCCCCCCCCCTTTTTCCATCCCGAAATAAAATCACGTTTAAGGGAATGTATAAATCTTCGCACATTTTATAAAATCCTAATGATAATGAGATTCATAACAAACGAATATTCACATTTGACTAGAGTAACACCTTTAGTAAAACTAAATTTAGAAAGCCTTTAGGATAGAAGACCTAAAAGTAAAGTAGCAATTATACATAAAACACTGAACCATAATCTTCAAATACAAAAACAAAATTTAATAAAATACTCTGAAAGACACAAAGATGAAGGCACATTCCTCGTCCCATATGCTAGGACAAATTTGTACAAATACTCCTTCTTCCCTAGTGCTATTAGAGCATGGAATGGGTTGCCTGAGCTAGCCAGGAAAATCAGTAACTTGGCAGAATTTAGGTCATTGACTGAATGCATGACGCGTATGACGTAGTCATCTTTTTTTTTTGAAGTAACGTCTGTATTATATAAGATAAGATAAGATATTATAAGTCAGTGCACCAAATGTTCCTGAACGACTATTGATTTATTGAACTCTAGAATGAATAGAACCCTGAACATCCCTAAGAGGTTCCTCGTTTCCTGTCAGACCTGCCACATCAACAAACAAATTTCTCAGTGGGCACTCTTAAGGGGACTACAAAGAATTTTGTTTCCCTTTAGAAATAATTAAAACAAGGTTACGAAGACAGTTTGTGTGGGAACACAAACTCAAAATTGGCCCACGAAGTGGTCCACACAGGCAGGTAAAAAAGGCAGGTTTCAATATTTTCAGAAAGAATATCGGAATGAGATTCTATCAAAGGCAAATGACAGAGATGAATGGAGAAAGAAGGTTGACAGATCTTGTGTGGTGCCTCAACGGTCCAGCAGACCAAGGGATGGGTGAAAGTGAAGGAGAAGTGACATGTGAACCTGGTTTAACTGATTTCATATAATAATTATCTAATTGATCTAATTGTTCTGTAAGGGTCAATCTCTTATTCAAAGCCTCAAGACAAAAAGTTTAGTTCGGTATTCAATTGATATAGTAACCATTGCAGTTCACGCGATAATATGAAAAACTATTTTTTAATTATTGTTTTAAATTATTTCCCACTTATTGCATACAAAATTGATTTTTTTTCTCTTCAAAAATAAAAGTATTTTTTTTTTTTTGTAAATGTAGTAGTTAGTATGACAGAAAGTAAATAACTTAGCAATACAATTGTATAAATTTTTTTAAAAATTTGACAAAAATTTAAACTGTTTGCATAAATGTGTCAAAAATAAACTGTTTGACTATCTCCATTACTAAACAGCCTCTAGTGTTTGTTACTATTAATAGTGAATAGTTGTACAAATAGTGTAAATTTATGAAATATCTGCTTGCATAGTTGATTTAAAAAATTAAAATTTTTACTTTCAGAAAAGAAACAAGTAGCCGATGCATCAGAACTTTGAATGGTCTAAAATATCATGATGTCGGATTTTCAATATCTTTTCTAGTTTACGAGATCTAAACGGGACGGACGGACGGACAGACAAACCACACAAAACTTATAGCGTCTATTCCCCTTTCAGGGGAAGCTAAAAATGGGAGAATGCAATGAATTAAGTTTCCCTCTGTTGGGTAATTCCCAATCGTGGTGATGACAGACTGGGACTATTGGATTGTGATTTGAATACAAATAGTGTTCCATCTTTGTTCCTCTGTTCTCTGGCACTCTATAGAGATGACCCGCCCCCAACGTCATCTGTTCCCTTTTACTTCCTTCATCATGGAGGGGATTGTCCTATGCCGAACAGGGAGTTGAACACTTAGTGAGGTTGTGACAGAGCGTCGCATGAGGATTGCGGGACATGTTCTACGACAAGATGAATTACGCACACCAAGAGATGCGATAACATGGAAGCCAGTACGAGGAAAGCGCAAACAGGGACGTCCTCGTATTACTTGGCGACACACCTTCATGGAGGACCTCAGAACTCCGGGGTAGTAGGAGGCTTCAGACATTGTCAATGACAGGTCTTTATGGAGACAGCTTGCCGCCCAATGCACCGGTCCGCCCGGGAGGACCTAAGTCTAAGTAAGTAAGTCATGGAGGGGTCTTCAAATAGCTGGTATATTTCTTGGTTGGTGCGAATTCTCCACCTGGTTTCCTCATGTATGGCATCATTTTTCTAAGTTTACCTCTCAGCAGTGTTTAATTATTGTCGGCGTGTATCTTTGGTTATTTTTAAGTAATTTTAATTAGTCAACATAATGGAGGAGCGGAGGATGAGTGGTAAAGTGCTTGGCTCCCAAACCGGGTGGTTCCGGGTTTGAATTCTGGTGAAGACTGGAATTTTTATTTGGGGATCTTAAGGGCGCCTCTGATGTACCTGACATTAGTTGGGGAAAAGTAAGGGCGGTTGGTCGTTGTGCAGGCCTCATAAGTTATAGCTTTTATATAGCGCTACTTTCATGCTTATAGCATGCTATGGTCTAATCTCATATGTGGACTAGTGGGAGGAGGGATATCTTGGAGAAGTTTAAACCATGCTGCCTTCAGGCGCTAAGTAAACACAACTCTGCAAGAGTCGAACCTCGAGCTCAAGGGTACTTAGCCTCTCGACCACGCATGACACCCGTTTGCGAAAGAAACATCATCTGCGCTACCGATTACAAGGTCTAAAAGGGGAACTTTACTTTTTTTTTCGTTTAGACAATATAAGATGTTTGGTTTGAGAAGAATGTCATGATCATCTCAGTATTGGAAAATAATGCGTGACACAAAGTAAAAGGCTGTCTTAGTCCGCGTTTTAATTTCAATCATGTCCGTCTCTTTCTTTTGGTTTTAGTCTGTTTTTTTTTTTTTAAATATGTTTTGAATGTTCCGTTAGAATTAAGGATTATTACACTCTAGCCCAAACCTCCTCAGTGGGGTGTTGCAGCGTGCAGTTTCCAATCCAAGACCATTGAGACCACAGCCCAGAGCGCATACCAAACGACACTGCAAGCTTCCACGTATGACAGGTTGGTGATGCACATGGACGATTGCTACGGACCGGTAAACATATTTATTGACATATTCTGGAATCATCCTGTTTCACACTTAAATGGATTTAAAAATGATAAACAGAAACTTAACCAGATGCGCGTACTGTTTAACCTTTTGAAAACAAATACAGAATTTTATAGTTGACATTTAAATAAAAATAAAAAAAATAAATGTAACAAGGAAACCATTAAAAAAAATCTTTAATAGTTGAAATTCAATATGTCAGCAATTTATCGGACTATGTTGTTATAGTGTGAGCTCATATTTTCTGATCTGCTGAGTCGCTGCAGTGTGACGCTGAAAAAAAAAATGTGATCAATTTTCGATGACGTCATAACACAATGCTATGGAATGGGAGCCACTCCAACGTTACATTTCGCAGTTCTCGGCCTTGCGTTCAGTTTGATGCGAACATAATTCTAGATCAAGTAGCGGCACGCTTGTCTAGATAAACATTTAGCGGGAAAACGGGACGGATTGTTTTCCCGTTTTTACCCGGCATGCTTTTTTTTTTCCTAGAAAGGAAAAAAAAAATCTTGCTATGAGATCATTGTTTTATAAGTTCTGTTACCATACATTCAATTCTGAATATATTAATTGCTTCATAAAAACATGTTATAGCTTACATTCTTCCAATGCTTAAAACAAATCATTTTATAACAAAAATTGAAAATTTTAATTAACTTTTCGTTTCAATGACAATATTAGGTAAAAATTTTAATCCGCTATACAAGTATTTTTTAACAAGGGTAAATAATAACATTTGTGTGTGTGTGTGTAGGTGTTTGTATATGTGTGAGGGTGTACTTTAAATTTAAGTAAATATGTAAAGTAACCTTTTCAAACCTTGCGATCTATTGGGCAGATGATGTAAAGGTTATCTGTTTCTTGGCGCCCTGTGTTGACAAAGGTGTCATGTGGCCAGCACAACGATTAACCGCCTTTACTTCCCCGATTATTTCCAGGTACTCATTAGATTTGGGTGAGCTCATAGAGGCATCCCTAAAAATCACGAACTTCCAAAATCACTGTCGTCATCGAGATTTGAACCCTCGTCTTATATAACTATGGAGTATAATATCACCTTCACCAAAAGAAAATCCGATGCCGAGGACAGACGCAGACGGCGGAAAGAAAACCTATATCAATCACCTGTAGCCTAATGAAATACTGCATTCCTCACTAATCTTCGGACTCCAAGACAATCCTTATTATTATTATTATAATATCACAGTCACCTAGCCCTAAGTATGTTCTCATTGAAATTATTCAAAAAACAAACAAACAAACAAAAAAACAGTTGTTGATTAAATAGTAAGTTGCTTTAAGTTTATTGATATATTATCCAAGCTTTGCTTATATTTTTAAGTAAACCTAATTGAAGTCACGTCAAGATTCTAGATCTAGAAGAAGATCTAGACCTAGACAAGATCTTTAGACTTCTGCGTGTAATAAACGTACCAATAAATAATAGATAGCTTATAAAATGCCCCCCCCCCCCGGCCTAATCTGGTTGAATCGTTCGATCAAGAAGCTGACGATGTCAACATGACCCATGTGATACCCAATTGGAGCCAAATTTGTTTAAAAAAATATTTATTTTATTGAATTTGTTTCACTAAAGTCAGGTACCTGTTAGAGTTGGGTGGACACCGGCGATAGAAAAAAAAAAGAGCGGGAAAAAGAGACATTGTAAACTCCGTCTGCCACATAACAGAATAGAAGACCCCCGTATCCGTAAACGACGCACAAAACTGGCGCACAAATTGCTGAGGAAAAGAGAACAACGCTGGCAGAAGAAAAGCGTTAGAGAAAAAAATCTAGGCCAGTGACACTAGCTCCAGCTGGAATAACCTGCCCAGTGTGCAGCCGAACATTCCGGGCTCACATAGGTCTCACCAGCCACATGAGGAGGCACAAAACCCCAGTGCAAAGCCCCCTGGATGAATATATATATCCCGGCTAATTTGTAAGGAAGTGACTCAGAGATTATTGTGTCATGTTGGTTTGTGTGTCTCGATTTTTTAGTTGATTCATTATTAAATCATTATAATTAGGTCTATTAATCTTCTTTTGTTGGGCGCTTTCCATAGTTTTGCCACAATATATTATATTTACATCGGTTTAGTTGAACCAGCTGTTGCTGTATACAGCCATAGTCTAACGACCGACCATTAACACACGGCTGGATGGTATCAGTTTTAAGATAAATCAAGCCGCTGTTTCATCACTGTTTAACTATGAATATCTCATTCGTTGACATTGTCAAGTAGATGTCAAGTCAATGTATCTCTGTCTTTGTTATTGTGTAAGATCGTGACAGCGGGCTCGATTACATAGAATACAGTCGTGACGTTGTCTCCCTTGTCTTGGGTCTGACAGTGAAACCTGAAACTGGAGAAATAATTTTTGTCTTTTTTTAAACGTCTATAGTAGTTTTAAATAAAAAAACAAAGGCTATAAATCATTGTGCACTGGATTAAAAATGAAACAATTTGTCTGTCTCAGAGAGTCATTAGCAAACAATACATACGGAAAGATGTTTGTTTGGTCGACAGTAAACACGGCAGAAAAAGTGTGCGCACAGACAGACACACACACACATATTTAGACTCTCTTGTTTGTTTATAAAATGTTTTTACATGGTTCAGATGTTCCTTCAGAGTGGAAGATAATTTACTTCCTAGTCCAATCCTCCCGCAGGACGACGGGGGATGGGAGCGGGCAGGGTTTCAACCCGGGACCATCGATAAATCTGAACGACAGTCCAACGCGCAAACCGCACGACCAGGCAGTCTCAGCTGACAGCTACTTTCTTCTATGCCAGTGAGATGGAAAGCCTGAGTTGAGCTCTACGTCGGCTACTACTCCTGATTGGATATTTTAAAGATGAATGATACTAATGACTTATTAATTATATTCTCTTTGAAGAGATGTACATGAGGTTAACGATCTCTTTTCGCCCTCTTTAATGGCGTCTTCGTCTGTCCTCGGCTGTATATTTCCTTTCCTTCTCAACACGTGTATCCGGCCGCCTTTGTAAGGGATCTCCTGATTGGATAGTTTAAAGATATAGTTATATTAATAATTTATTAGCTATATTTTTCATTTCACTTAAATGACAAAGAATCACTTCCGGGTGTAAGATGTTGATCTGTAAAAAAAAAGGAAGTACTTTGCTTATTTCCTGGTTTCCATTTGAAACATGGCAGTCTTGTGCGTGTGCTTTTTGTTTTTCGACACAGACTATCTGAGCGACACAACAGTTTGGACGACACTCTACCTTTTCGAACTTTATATAAGAATATCTTTACTTCGGCCTTCCACAAAAAAAACAAAACAAATCAAAATCACTAACCCGTTCTATCCCACTATTCACTATCAGGGCCCGCAAAGACCTTCCTTCAGAGAACAATATCAAATAAAAGAAAATCTGAAAAAAAAAGAACTTTACATTTGCAGCCATATCTCTCAATGCTGTAAGATGAATTTCCCTTTTTTTGTCAAACAAAATTTAATAATTACGACTTATTAAGGGAGAAAAAACGTGTCAAAAACTTAATAAAGGGATTAAATCCTTATATACATTCACATCTTTCATTAAGTAGCATTTATTCCCCTTATTTCCATATCAAACAAAATAATTAATCACTAATAATTGATTAATAAGTTGGTTAATTTTTAAATTACTTCATATTTTGTTAGGGACAATACATAATTGTGCAAAGTTTCAACTTGATCCGTGAATGGGAAGCGGGAGAAATTACGTGCACTAGCTTTGTACCAAAAGCAGACAGACAGACGAACGGAGTGAGTTGATAAACTGTTTTCCAAACAGAAGAAGAGGCAAACAGAGCAAGCGATGGGAAGACATCAAAGAATGGACGGCGGGCCTGTCATTGAAAGAAGGGGGAAGAGAAAGGCTGGGAGACCAAATCAAACATGGAGGAGTTCAGTAGACCATGAACCAAAGGGAGCAGGATGGACATTCACCCAACCGAGCGGAGTTGGCATGGGAGTCCAAAGGATTAAGTCAAGATAAAGTCAAAAAGTCATTGAAAGAGATTCTATGCAAGGCAAACGACTGAGAAAAAATAGAAATGGACGACAGATCATGTGTGGTGCCCAACAGTTCCCAGAAAGCATAGGTGAAGCTGAAGGTCAAGGCGAAGCTGAAGAAAAAAGTGAAGGTCAATGTGAAAATGAATGTAAAACAGCAGTTCAAGGTCAAGCTGAAGGTCAAGATACAGATGGAGGCGGAAGTGAAGGTCAAGGAAAAGATGACTGTATCACAGAAGTTCAAGGTGAATCTGAAGGTGATGGTGAAGACGAATATGAAGGTCAAGGTGACGATGAAGCTGAAGGATCCCTTTTTGATATTGTCATGTTACTAGCTCATTAAATATTCAATTTATCAATCGATTTTTATCACCACTTCTCAGACTTCAACCTTCAACGATCGGGAATTCTAAAATCGTGTCTAGTGCCACATCATTGTTACATAAATCGGCCTCCATCAGATGTAGATATTACATTGAAGGTAGAAAGGGGTAGGGGGGTGCTACTTTTTGAGTCCTTGACATCTAAAGGTCACTGTTCACGGCTCATTTCTTTGCTTTTTGAAAATATTACTTATATTTGTGTGTGTGTGTGGTTCTAGTCAGCGCGTGTGTGTGTGTGTGTGTGTGCGTGTGTTAGTGTTGTTTGCAACACTGCAAGTGTGCCTAGGATAAATCTTCAATATCGATGAAGTTTTGACGAAATGTCAAGTAAGACTTTCTCGGCATGCGCTTTGACGATCGTGACGCAGTGATCACTCAGGTAGAGACTAGAGTTGAGAAGGAACATTAGGTGGATAAAGGGGTGGAGTGGTGTGTGTGTGGGGAGATTGAAGAATGGGGGAAGATAAAGTTAAGGATGTCAGAGGGTTGAAGGATTTGGAAAACAAAAGACGCATATTAAAAGATGAACCTCTAAACAATTAAACACTATGATGAGGATACGTGTAAAAAATGAAAGAATCCTTCTTCATTTAAAGCGCTAGCTAGGAGCTGGGCTCCAATGAAGCGTAACAATGAGTCTTAAAAAGTAAAAGTTCCCCTTTCAGACCATGTGGTCTATAGGGCAGATGATGTAAAGCTCATCTGTTTCTGTCATTCATGGTTAAGGAGGGTGTCATGTGGCCAGCAAAACGACCAACCGCTTTTACTTTTCCCCAACTAATGTCCGGGAGTCGGTACCATTGTCTGCTCATTCCTCGTCTCTCTCCACCCCACCCCACCCAATCTCAAAGCCAGAAAGGAGAGTCAGTTTTAACCATCTACTGATCATTGATCATACTTCCGGCAGAACGGAGGAAACATGTGATGGGCAGGGTTCGAACCAGGGTTAATCGACACGACAGTCCAGAGCGCAAACTACCCAACCAGGCAGACATTTTTACGTGATTAATATTAAAATAATGATGCGTAACTCTAATTATATTCAACCGATCTTTTGTTTCAAATTTAAAAATAAAGTGAACGACTCTGTACTCCCGTGGTCTACAGTTTGAGAATCACTGGCATAACTTATTTTTCAAGAGACACATTTTGTATGTAGACATTAGGTATGTACCTTTATACTTGACAGTTACACAGTTTACATTTATATCTGTACACGATCAATCACGAAACAATTGTCCATTGTTCAAGCTATTTGTTCAACGCTGTAAGTTATGAGGTGACGACAATGCAAGTCAAAGGCTTACCATTGTATTATTGTATTGTATTGCATTATGGTATTGTATTATTGTATTGTATTATTGTATTGTACTATTTTGTGATGTAAACTTAATTCACATTTCTTTTACTTTTTTAAATTCAGCCCCTGCTTTTCAAAGCCGTCAATATCAATATTGTAGGGTGAAACATTGTATTTCACTTAAAAGGGGTATTATGTGCTTATTTTGTTTGTTTTATTTTTAACTTCCTAAAATATTTGAACTGCTGAGAAGTTTCCTTAATATTTCAAGTAGATGTCTGTCTGGTTGTGCTTGCTGGACTGTACTCTAATGATCTCGGGTTCATATCCTGCCCGCTGCCGTCCCCTGTCGTCCTGCTGGAGGTTTGGAGTAGGAAGTAAATTATTTGTAACTTCGAAGGAACATCCGAAACATGTAAAACATTTGAACAGACATTTTCTTTTTACAGTGATTTTCGGAATTCCAATATTATAATTATTTTTTCGACAATATTTGTATAGGTATGGAAAGTGAATTATTTCAAAATTTGAGGCAAAAAAAAACGACTTTTTGTTTCATTGAAATAACTTTTTTTAACATCGAAAATATGTGTTTCCTTTTCATGTAATCGACGATTAAAGCTGACTTAGAGAAGTAACACCAACCACGAGATACAATTTATGGATTCACAGATTATACCTTAACACCATCTTATATAATACAGACGTTACTTCAAACAATAAGATAATTACGTCCTACGCGTTTGATGTGTCAATCATGTCATGCATGTTAATCAATGACTTAAACTCTGCTAAGTCGTTGGTTTTCCTGGCACATTGTTACACATCAGATTTGTATGCTCTCTAAATCAATTAGAAATTCTTTAAATCGGCAATAGTGAAAAGCTTTGGCTACGATGAAGCTGATAATCCAGATCATACATCCCATTACTTTCCAAAGTTCTTCAAACATAGTGTTTCCAGATTTATTATTTAAAAATTGTTAACTATATTTGAGATAAAAAATTTTCTTTCAAAATAACCACAAATCCATTTCATGTACAAGCTGCCTATACTCTTCCGTCTGATGAAATGGAGACACATTATAATATGGAATATGATGTTTCTCAGAGCACACAGTTACAAAAATTAGCTGTACGATAGTCCCGAATATTCCCATTTTGGGCCTTTGGTGGAGATAACAACTCAAGCAAGAATCGCATGCGCCTCTGCCGCGCGTCGTGCACAGGATGCTCGACCGACCGAATGATGTTAAAGAATAAATTTGGAAAAGATGCGCGCTGAAATCGCAGCAATTTGTCGGTGAAATAGATACAACTGTCTGAGTGCAACTATCCGCACAATTGTTGCATTTAAAAAAAATGTACTTCTTTTCTGTCGGCTCGCTTTCCAATAGCCTCTTACAGGGCAAATGTATAAAACCTATTTCGAACCTGCACTACACCTTTCGCCAAGGAGCCGCAGTTTTCGATCCCAATGGTATATTATCTAGATGCTTCTTTGTTCATTAGGGATAGGTTTAAACAGTACGGAGCCATAGCAAAATTAAAGGATCATTTACCGTATATTTATAGTTCGATGGTAAGTTTTTCGATAGGTATTTGTTGGCCTGCATATCCATTGCAATAAGCTATGATGTTATTTAAAAAAATGGTATACACAACACAATCTGCGTTCGAATAACTGTCAGCATCATAATATCATGAACCCGGTAAAGTAAAGACATATACCAGTGATACTAGGGCTTGACGACAATAAATAATACAGGGTGAAGCTGAGAAGACAGACTACTATGTCTTCCCATGGCTTTGACTACTTCAGCTTTGACAATTTGAAACATTTTTAAATAATAATAATTTATGAAACAGATAACATCAACAACTTATGTATATTTTCGTAGTTGTGTATTTTACTTACTTATCTTCATATATTTTCCTAGATGATATATATACACACTGACCTAAGTATATTTTCCAAGATATGTAATTTATAGTATACTTCGTGAGCTAGGTATATTCTCTATAATGTGTATTAGATATACTCACTGACCTAGGTATATTTTTCATGAGTTATTGTAGACATACTCACTGACATAGGTATATTTTCCATGACCTATTTTCTTAGATGTGAATTATACATAGATATTGTATATTCTTTGCATTACATTGTCTAAATATAGTAATTATTATTATTATTTTTTTTCTTTTCAGAGTTTGTGGACATCAAAAATGGTTTGTTCCGTTTTTTTTGTTTTGGTTTTGTTTTGTTTTTTTAAGAAAAAATTTTTAAGCTTAGAGTGGCTATAGATAGATTTATATATGAGTACATTGAGCTAATTGAAATATAAACGTCTTGGACAAATGTATAGAACAGTCAAGAGCTTATACAGTGTACATTAAATATAGAGAGACTATTTCTCTTGCTTTATTATCCTGCATCCAAAGTGATGATAGCTCAGCGTAGCTGTATGACGCGAAGTTAGATTGACTGTGACATTTGACTTGTCATTGCGTTGAGGAAGTGACATTACAAACCGTGACATCGGGTTCGAAGGGACGCTGAAAAGTATTGTGTCAGTTCTGCCGCTGCTGTGTTTATTATCCCAGATTTAATAGTTATTAGCCGTATTCTCAGAGCACTTTCATGCGGGATATTCATTCATATCAATAAAGACATTTTATTTCTTTGCGATTAAGAAATTAAAATATAAATTTATGTGTATAATAAAAAAAAATAGATTTAAATAACAATTCTATGTGAATATATTTCGACGCTGATTTTTTTTTTTTTTTTTAAACGAGATGCAAACGTCTGGGTATTTTTTATTTCTTGTTTTAAAACTACATATTAAAGTCTGGGTTATTTTTGTTATATTATAATTGAGAATATTTGCTACTTTTGAAAATGAACAAATTTAAATATTTAGGGCTATAATTATTGGCAACGTGTTTTTTTTTTCCCAGCGATGTAGCTAGCTACATCTAGTGTCTCACTCTAGACCAGTGGTTCCCAAACTTTTTTGTCTCGTAGACCCCTTGCCATGTTTTCTGGTTTTCGGTAGACCCCCTGCTTAACTTTCAAATTTTTTGCAAATTCAACTTTTTTTAAAAACTAATTTCTATCTCTACAAAAAGTAAAGTAAAGTTCCCCTCACACTCTGTGATCCATAGGGCAGATGATGTAAAGGTCATCTGTTTCTGTGCCCTACGATTATCGAGGGTGTCATGTGACCAGCACAACGACCAACAGCCCTTACTTTCCCCAACTAATGTCAGGTACCCATTAGAGCTGTGTGGCCTTAGAGGCGCCAAAAAGATCCCGAAATTAAAAATCCAAGTCTTCAACAGGATTCAAACTCGGGACCCCCGGTTCTGAAGCCAAGCAGTTTACCACTCAGCCAAAACGCCTCCTAATTTCTATCTGTAGAAAGTTGAAAAGTGAAAAAGTAATTTAAAGCTACATATTAGAGATTTTAGAGATCTCTCTTTTTTATTGATAAAATTCAAAACCAATTAAAGTAACAATATGTATTGCTGGAATCTCCAAACACAATGGCCTTAAGTATCATTGTAAGAGTTTTCGCAAAGAGCAGTTTCTCGTGTATTTGTTGACGTTTCACGAGTTGCTCAAATATTGAGTCAGCGCGAAGATGTTATCACTATCGGGAGAAAGAGCGAAGGCGAGTGACTGTCGCCTAAACCAGTGTAAGCTTCGAGCATGAGGGGCTGATTAGTCTTGGCTGGCTACCCACCTAGCAGAAGTAAAACTGAATTCAAAACTCTCCTGAGGAAATATAAGGAGCCGGCGACTCTTATGCAGTTTTCAGCACACATTGCTACACCCTGTCAGAACCTGTGACGCTGCTGAGTCCAAACTTATATATGTCGTTTGCAAAGAATAACTCATGCCACCGAAGCAACCTTGAACTGTATTGTTGCTTAAAGAAATTCTTTTAATAGTATCAGATGTAGGTTTGTGTAAAACAGGTTTTAAAACTACAACGGCTGGTACAAATCAATGTTTTACCTATGGTGTTTGCCGCATTTTGCCATACATAAGTAAATTTCCCCTTTCAGACATTGTGATGATGTTATGGTCATTTGTTTCTTTGGCCAACGGTTAACGAGCAGGGTGTCATATGTGCAGAACAACGCCTTTACTTTTACTAACATAATTCAGGTACCCATTAGGGATGGGTGGACTCAAGGGAGCCCTAAAAATCCTGAAATTCAAAATTCACCGAGATTCGAACCCAGGACCCCAATTACGGAAGCAAAGCGCTTAACCACTACCACCACAGTGCACACCCTTATTTTGCTATAAGTGAACAGAAATTGTAAGACTCATAAACCACCATCTTCTCTACATGATGTTGAATAAAGATTTTGTGGGTCTATTCTGAACTTTATCTTTGAATCTTCAAAAGTTTTTCAAATCTATATCTTGTTATCAGGGTGATATTGCCGCAGATGATCCTCAAGCGTAATTAGTTTCATATCGTCATAAAAAAGGTAATCGGCAACCGCTTGGTTGACAAGGAAAGAATGAAATTTATATAATCAACGCTATACAATCTACATTTCTTTTTGTTAAACATTATTTACATGAAGACAAAATTAAGTTATTTTAATAAGTATTGAAATTAAACACAACAGATTTTCGTTTGAATAGCAGGATAAATATTTAAATGATTAATTAAGTTACAAATTATATCTAGTGTGAAGAATTACATTAATGGGATGTAAAAATTAAAGTCACGACCTGCTTAAATGAAATCTATTATCATAGACCCCCTTGGACATCTCATAGACCCCCAATTTATTTTTTCACTTTCGTAGACCCCTTGGAAGTCTTCGTAGACCCCTGGGGGTCCATATAGACCACTTTGGGAATCACTGCTCTAGACCCACTTTGTGTTCCAGAATAAATCCAGATTATTTTCCGCTCCGTCAGATGCCAAAAGTACGCCTGCGCAGGGTCGGATTTGAGTAAGGGCAGGCGGGGCTACTGCCCATGGGATACAATAGAAAGGGAAAAAAAATGAGAATCTTTACTGACAGCATTTTAAATCTACAGTTGGCAAGATTGCCGTGGTTACAGAGTGTCTGCTTGTAGTGTGCTCGTAATTTACAACAATAGCTTCAGAGTTACTATGTTGCCTAAACCCTACATAATTTAATTTTTGATCTAAAATATGCATATTAAATAATGTTATTTTTAAACGAACAAAAATTTAATTTAATTTACAAGTTTTGTTTGTAGAGCACACGTGCTACAGAAATATTAATACTTTTATTATTAAGTGGATTTTTATTGACGCTTTTGAAGAAGTTTTAGGGCCTCCTTTTAGGGCCTGCGGGTCGTATCTTCCCCGTGATGAGTACTTTCCGACTTAGTTACTAATCTTTGAAGTTCACTGTAATGGATAATTTCGGACAAAGTTGGACAATATTCATATATTCATTTAACTCTATAATTGATATAGTTCTCGAGATAAAGTTATAGTTTCAAAATCATTTTCTTAGACTACAACGATATAATGAATCTTAACATTACTTTAAGTCTCCATCAGAAAGAGTTTTATTAGTTATAGAAATAGCACTAACACTCAATTACATTATAATTACATATATAGCGGCTTTTCGGGTATTATAAAGTTTTCGAAAAGGATTTCGCTAATAATTCTTCTAAGAGATGCTTTTCTTTTCTCTCATCATTGGCCATGGATGCATCAAGAATTCTATTTAGTTACACGTGAAACATCGAAATATATTCTATTCCTTATAAACGACCACGCTTTCATTGCGAATGAGACACATTAGTTTGTAGCAGGATTAATTCAAATTATAAACTAGCATTAATTTGTGTTATTCATGTCAGTGACATTGCTATTTTAAGTATTAGGCTATTACACAAAAAAATGTGGAGGGCCTTATGAGACGTCTATGTGGGCCGGACTTGGCCCGCTGGCCGTAGTTTGCCCATCACTGATTTAGAGCAATGAAATTACGTCGTCACAATGTGTGTACTGGATTTCACATACACGCATTCCCACGCACACACAGATGTCGGTCAAGGTCATCCCGGAAGACAATGCCGCATCACACCGAACAACTCCGCTAGGCTGATAACTCTGGGAAAAGTAGGCCCATTCCTGCGCTCCCCTGTTGTTTGGTGGATGTGGTTGGCGGAGGGGGGGAGCGACGTTTATTCCTGGGTGTTAGGGTCCACGAGAGGATAGAGAAACAGAAGAAGTTTCATCCGACCCTAAAACGTGACATCGCAGAGCCCGAGCTATGACGCCTCGACCACGGACATGTGATCAGTGCCCGATAGAACGCCGTGTCACTCCGCAACACTCGAAGGACGTCGGATAGATGGCTGAATGGTATCAGGTTCCGTTGCCACAATTCTCCCAGGCAAGATTTTCTTTGTTGATAATTATTAGTGATGTCCGAGTCACGTGGTTGTCTAGGATTCGTTCAGCGTATCTTTTTACTAGATGCCCGGCTGCAGATCTGACAACAGATCTCACACATGACCTTAAAACGAAATGGCCGTTAAAGATTTGTTTGGAATTAGTATGGATAGATTTTCGTGGCGCAAGGCTAAATGGACTCCTTAGATCACTCCCCACTAATACCACCACCACCACCACCACCACATGCCACCTTCCTAATAATCCTGAAAAATAAAAGACAAACATTAAAAACAAAAACAATGTTTTTGATTGGGAAGATTAAGGATAAGAGCAGTATTTCAAAGTATCAGGCAGATCCAGTTGCGACTTGCATATTTCACTACAGCCTTTGACCACAGATTAAGTTCCCTTTTCGTCATCTGCGCATGTCTCCAGTAAGGGATTTTTTTTTCATATGGCCTCAGAAGCTATCAGCTGCCAAGACAGGTCCATAGAGTTGATATCTTCTTTTATTGCTTTTGGTGTGTGTGTGTGTGTGTTTTTAGGGGGGGGCGCCTCTTTGCTGAAAGAGTTCGAGAAGGTATAGATACCACTTACAGAGAGAGCAGGTCTTAGAGCAATACAGGAATGTGGTTAGGATAACTGCTTTATAGACACCAATTTTAGTTGATAGACATATTCCGCTCTGCTATTAATCGGATTCGACCAGTAGCGCTGAGGGCGTTAGTCAGACATTTGTTTATTTCCCTAAACCGTCATGCATCATTGGACACTGTGCTGCCTAATTAGACAAAGTAGTTGACCTCATTAAAAGAGTAGCCTGTTCACATTGACTTCTGGAGCAAATTTTCATCAGGAGAATTCCGGAACACATCACCCGTTTTACGGAGGTTGATAGTAAGACCAAACGAGGCAGCAGCCTCAGAAAAGTTGTTGACACCAAGTTGAAGATAGAAGCGTGCAATCATATACAAAAAGAAACTACCAGAATCATCTCTATAATTTTAGTGAAAAAAATAGGCGCCCTAAGTTAAATATGCGTTACGGTGGGGCGAAACTTAACTTAGATGCCCTTTCATATTTAATAATAAAAGAGAGAAAAGAAAAAAAATACCGAACCAAATTGAAATAGTAAAAAACTCTAACCAAAAGAAATAAAAAATAAACGAATGAAGTTTATGAATTCAGCCTCATTAGTTTTATGTCTGTGCGTCAGTGAGTGGCAGTCAATACCAAGCATGGCAAGGACACAGTTACAAATGTGTCAGTTCCCAATCACTTTCCGTGTCAGTCAGGTAAATCATTTATGTAGCGGAAAGATTTAATCAAGGGACCTAACCTACGGGTCAATAAAGCAAAGACAACTTCATTTGACGATTGCTTAACTGAACAATATAGTGCTGTTTAAATAAAAAAAAAGTAGATAATGCTTGCTTTATGATGTTAAATTGTCCTTACTTCGTATTATATAAAGAATAATGTGAGATAATTATTTGAAAACTTATTCAATATCGTTAAGGAGACTTTTAGAGCAGTACCACCCTAAGTATGGTTACAAAATGAAGTCTCTACTTATACTATTCACATACCACTGAAGGATGGTAAAACCTCATAACAACCTTTAAGGATGATTATATAATGTATTTAAGTCAAAATGCCATAAATTAATAGAATGTCGTGATGTGTCAATAGAATGTCGTGATGTCAATAGAATGTCGTGATGTCAATAGAATGTCGTGATGTGTCAATAGAATGTCGTGATGTGTCAACAGGATGTCGTGATATGTCAATAGAATGTCGTTTTGTGTCAATAGAATGCCGTGATGTGTCAATAGAATGTCGTGATGTGTCAATAGGATGTCCTGATGTGTCAATAGAATGTCACGATGTGTCAATAGAATGTCGTGACATGTCAATGGAATGCTGTGATGTGTCAATAGAATGTTGTGACATGTCAATAGAATGTCGTGACATGTCAATAGAATGTCGTGATGTGTCAATAGGATGTCCTGATGTGTCAATAGAATGTCACGATGTGTCAATAGAATGTCGTGACATGTCAATGGAATGCTGTGATGTGTCAATAGAATGTTGTGACATGTCAATAGAATGTTGTGACATGTCAATAGAATGTCGTGATGTGTCAATAGGATGTCCTGATGTGTCAATAGAATGTCACGATGTGTCAATAGAATGTCGTGACATGTCAATAGAATGTCGTGACATGTCAATAGAATGCCGTGATGTGTCAATAGAATGTCGTGACATGTCAATAGAATGTCGTGATGTGTCAATAGGATGTCCTGATGTGTCAATAAAATTTCGTGATGTGTCAAAAGACTGTCGTGATGTGTCATTCTCTTAGATATGAATGTGACGTCTTATACGTCATTCTTTGATCAAACTCTTTCTCAAAGACGTCTTTAGAGTTAATAGGCAATTAGAGTTTAAATGTGTCATCAATTAACTGGGTTTTCTTCTTTTCTTTTTCATCAGGGATGCTCAGAACACGCGAACTCCGCCTGACTATATGCGTAGATAACTTTTTACTTAATTCAATAGATGTAATCATAGTCCTGTTTTGTTATTAATATCGAGGCAAAAGCTAGAAGTTAATGTTCAGTATTTAAGCTTTAGGGTTGTGGAATGTGATGATGTGTGGTACATTTTGCATGTGGAGAAGAGGGGGGGGGGGTTGAGTTTGAATTTTTTATACAGACAAGAAAGTTTCTAATCGTGATTGTGTTTTTCCCAGAAACACCTTCCCACCCATGTCGACATACGAACATGAAGTCCTCGAGTCTAACAATCTGGGATAGACATGCCTCTTGGGAGGCGCGGTGGCTTAGTGGTAAAGCGCATGGCTTCCGAACCGAGGCTTCCGGGTTCGAATCCTGGTGAAGACTGGGATTTTGAACTTGGGGATTTTAGGGCACCTGGCATTAGTTGGTGAAACGTAAAGGCGTTTGATCGTTGTGTTGACCACAATACACAGAAACAGGTGACCTTTACATCATCTGCCTTATACATCACAAGATCTGAAATGGTACTTTTTGACATGTCTTGACTGACATGGCGGTGGATTTCAATCGCCCAAATCAACAAAAAAGTAAAATCCGCAACTATCATTGACATCGCCGTACCACTATACCTCAATATAAGGAAAATTAACATTGAAAAACAAAGAAAATCTAAGTTAAGATATTAAGCGACTTTAGTATAGTATAGTAACAATACATCCATCCATCCCAGTGGCGCTACAGCCCATGTAGGGCCCTGGCCTGCTCTAGCGCATCTTTCCATTCTTTTCTATCCTGGGCTTTACGTCTCCATGCCCGGATTTTTAGCTGCAGATCTGCCTCTACATCATCAAGGCACCGTGCTCGTGGACTGCCTTTGGGGCGCCTGCCTTTTGGTTTTTGCCGGTGAAAAAGTAGTTATATTATATCAAACGAAGTGATATTGACTACTGACCTCGCTGACACAGTCGAAGCCCTAAGAATTCCTAAGAGGATCCTTATTACTTGTCAAAGAGCAGTTCTGCTGCAGACCTGCCACATCATCAGAAAATTTCTCAGTGAATACTGTTAAAGGAACTACAATGAATTTTGTTTCCCTTTAAAGAATATCGACTCTGGAAGTGCCAGAGAATGAAAATTAATTATTTTCCATAACAGTACAAATAACAATTTGAAATCATGCTTTGGAGATTTAACGACTGTCTGAGTTAACTAAAATGACCATTCGCCCTATTGTGATATCACCCGAAAAGGTAGTGATAACTGACCCTGCAGACCTCTGAGGCCGTGAATATACCCCAGAAAAGATTTAGTTTATGTCTACCCATATCTGTATTTGATCCACGTGAAATATCAATTTAAAATTATTGCTCATCATTTGACTCAGATTTCAGTTATAACCTTAAATTTTTTTTTTGTTTAGATCGTGAAGATCTAAGGTCATGAACTTTGGTGATTTTATTTATTTATAACTCTACATCTTCCACACATCTTCCACACACGTATTCTTTAACCCCTTATCCAGACTCTCACACACACGCGCGACACCTACACACAAGGTAACTCAGTCCTCCATTGACTCTAGCACAACTATTGAAGAGAATGCCCCCCCCCCCTTTTCAGCATCGATCTTTCACGGTGAAGCAATGAAGCGGGTCCCCCGTCCTCTTCCCCCTCCCCTTATCATTCTTAGTTTATCTCCATCTCTTTCTTTCCATCTCTCCCCCCTCCTCCCCTGTCACTCACCTCGCATGGCTATTGCCGTAAAACCAGAACTCACTGTTGCAGCTACACGGGTCCACCGCTTCGCTTGGCGACCTGGACGTAATACCTGCCATGGCTATTTCAGGTTTTGGATTTTTTTTTCCCCCTCCATCTTTCTGCCAATTGTTTTTTTTTTTCTCTCTCTCTTCTTTCACTTCGATTACTTCCCTTGATTATGTAGTGGATGTGTGGCTTATTAAGTTGCCGTCAAGTTTGTTTGAAATTGTGTTTCCCCTCTGTGACGTATGTGCACTTGGATTGTTTTTTTTCGTGGTATTTTATACAATATGTTTCTGGTTCAATTTGCTTGACAGTATTTAAGAATTCACGGCCGTTTATTTAGGTTTGGATTCGTTTGTATCGCATTAATAAAGAATGGGGGATAAAAGGTAGGGGAGTTAATTGAGCTTACATAATATCAACAAATAAAGGGTTACCTCTTCCTTGGTGATGGCATAGAAAATGGCGCTAGGAAGCAGCGTTGTACTACGCCAGTATATGAACAAATATATCAAGAAACATAAGATAAAACAATAATTAGCAGGCATACAAAGTATTGTTTACACATTGGCTTCCAAAATACTCAAATAGATGTGTTATCGATTTGTTAAACTAATTGAAATAGTCACAACTAGAATAATGTTGAAATTAAAGTAGATCTAGGATGAGTGGATGAGTTTAATATTGATACAGCAAGCTCTAGGTGTCTTAAGTTCGAATCACGGTTAAGACAATGAATTTGAATTTCTGGATTTTTAGGGCGTCCTTGACTCCGAGTACATGATACTAGTTGAGGAAAAATCAGTGGTCGTTGTGCTGGTCACATGATATCCTCGTTAACGGTGGACCATAAAAACATATGAGCTTTACATCATCTGCCTTATAGATTGGCAGAAAGGGGGTACCTTCACCTTTTTCGTAAGTAGTTCTAGGTATCACTTTAAGATTGAAGTATCATGATGAGATGTGTTTTAGTTTCGTGCGGTATGCGCTCTGGACTGTCGCTCGGGATCTTGATGGTCCCAAGTTCAAACCCTGTCCGCTTCCATGACCCTCCCCTCCCGCAGGGGGCTTGGGCAAATATAAAATATTTTCGTCAAATCTGAAGTAACATCCGAAACATGGAAAAGATTTTACAAAGCACATTGTAAATGTGATTCGAAAGTAATAGATGATAAAACATTAAAAACCTGGCACCGAATGCAGGAGGACAACAGCACTGCTGTATCTCATTGGATAGATGCTTGATTTAATTATCCAATAATTAGATCTATAAATATAACATCTTATAAATCCTGATTGACATTTAATTGTATTTTTAAAGAAAAATACAATTATACATTTCATGTTTCCTTTCAATTTTTTTTTTCTTGGGCCTGTTCAGAAATTAATAAGATCTAGACGAGATAAAAGAAAAACAATGTTCTTACATAGAGATGTATTAATTGAAAGTTTATGTACATGAATTTTTTAAAATATATTAACAATAATAAAAATATTCTCTTGTAACAGTAAGGGAAGAAACTACAGAAAAATCTTTATCCTTTAAACATATTTTCAAAAAACGACAATTAGAGAGTGATTTTAATAATAATAATAATAATAATAATAATAATAATATAAATGCCAAAAAGTTACCATAGTCCAGGCAACCATAATAATTTGAGAACTCATCATATTTTAAAATATTGTAAAAGTATCTAGGTTTATAAGTAGAAGAATACATAATACTACTTATTTTTTTAGTTATTAAAATAGAGGATTAATGTATATCAAATCACTATCCAATATAATAAAACATAGAAATATACCAAATGCTTTTATAAATAAGGCACTAACACATTATCAGCTTTGTAATTCTGTCTATTATCTATCTATCTATCTATCTATCTATCTATCTATCTATCTATCTATCTATCTATCTTATCTATCCATCCATCCATCCATCCATAGTCTTTTATCTTCGTCATGAGCATTATCAACACAATCAAATACATAACCACTAAACTTATTGATTCTCAACCAAGTAAACTTATAAGATTCCCAACCAGGTAAACTTATAAGATTCTCAACCAGGTAAACTTATAAGATTCCCAACCAGGTAAACTTATAAGATTCTCAACCAGGTAAACTTATAAGATTCCCAACCAGGTAAACTTATAAGATTCCCAACCAGGTAAACTTATAAGATTCCCAACCAGGTAAACTTATAAGATTCCCAACCAGGTAAACTTATAAGATTCTCAACCAGGTAAACTTATAAGATTCCCAACCAGATAAACTTATAAGATTCCCAACCAGGTAAACTTATAAGATTTCCAACCAGGTAAACTTATAAGATTCCCAACCAGGTAAACTTATAAGATTCCCAACCAGGTAAACTTATAAGATTCCCAACCAGGTAAACTTATAAGATTCCCAACCAGGTAAACTTGTAGATTTTCAACCAGATAATATTAAAATAAAGAGCCCCCCACCCCCATTTTCAATACTCACGATCTATCTGGTCCGATGACGCAAAGCTCGCATATTTTTTATGGTCGACGGTTAACAATGGTGTCGTGTTGCCAGCACAACGATCAACCACCTCGTAGTATCGTACTTTCCCAACGTATGCCAGGTACCCACTAGAGTTGGTTGTGAAATCGAGACCTCTCGTTTCGGAAGCCAAGCGCTTTGACACGCCCCTGGGTAATATTAATATCTAGAAATAAAAAACAAATTGAATGCCTTATAATGACATGTTGAATACAGCACGTTATTTATTAATTAATTTGAATCGCTTCTTAATGAAGTTCATGTTATAAATAAAGGCAAACATGCAAACAAACAGACAAACAAACAAACAAACAAACAAACAAAGCTCAAGTTCAGGAAAATACCACGATCATAAATTACTTAACAACAAAAAAAAAGTCTATAGTGATTTCTTATTTCGCCTTGCGAGCTATTTCTTGGTGTCAAGTTTAATGCTGTAGTCGATATTCCATTTTTTTTCTCTCTCGAGTCTAGCAAACCGAGAAAAAAAAAAAAACGTCTCTTTAAACAGTTCCAAACTGATGTCGTGCAGGACAAGACGTAATATCGATAAGTAATTGTCGTGGTAGAAGAGGAAAAGGGTGAGGGTAAAACTGTGGTGGCTGTGTTTTACTTCGGGGATCTATATGTTCAGTTATCTCACTCTTGGCGATATCATCATCTTCGTGTTCTATTGTGTTTGGGTTTTTTTTAAGTTTAGTTCTGGGGTTTTTTTTGTTATTCAATAATTTTTTTCCAGTGTTTGAATATACATACCATACATATCGACGTGTTGGTGATGTGTGCTTGTTTTCTAAGGTTAGCATCAGATCTCATTAGAATTTCCCGTTTGACTGATTTCGTCAATATGTGAAGTAGTCCACCAGGCGGCACTGATCACACAGTCCGGGAATAAACTTCCTCGCACGAGAGTTCGCTAAACACTAAATCTATACGGAATAACTGTTGCTACTAGAAAAGCGTCACCTTGGTCACGCGAACGAACGCCTCAACAAAGACATTGGACTGTATAACTGATCTGTATTAATTTATTTAAATATGTGTATTCTTGGAGAGATATTATACTTCTAAGTGGTAAGAGCGCACCTAAATAAGAGCATCGTTTGTGCAGAGCAAGGTTATATATTGTTTTCTTAAAGTATTCATTCTTTTTTTTTTTTCGTGTCAAGGAGACTCTGTTTCAGAGTCTCACCCACTACGGCTAGAAACTGGATACGCCACTTCCCGGAAGCGCCACTATGGCGAGCGTCGCCTATAACTTTATGGTAGTGGACCCCAACGCCCACTCTAGGAGGTACAGCGAACAGAATGGATTTGACCACTACGACCCCAGGGATAACCGACCTCTGCCGGACCCAATCCGAGAGTACAATTCCAAGAGCCCGACCCACAGAAACAGCAGCGTCGCCGTCGACTTGGGAGAAGGCTCGGGGTCCTTGAAGCGGAGACGTAGCCGTAAAAAGTCCATGAATGGAGGAGACAAAGTGAAAGACGATAGGGTAAGTGCAATAGGTTTGGGTTCGATGCCAGTCTGGTATTAGTAAGCAACCTTTTCTATACTTATAGATGTCAGGCCTGGCATGAGAGTTCTTATGTTTTAAGGCGTGAACGCTATAAGAAGATTAAGCCCAATCAATAAGGGCGTATCATTAGTATCTATATCTGGGTGTGGTTAACTGTTATTATAATTAACCCTTTACGTACAGTGACTTATGAATCGCGGTAAATATAAGATGATCAGCATGCTCAGGTTTTCATGTATTGTGTACCTTAAGAATATTAGGAAGATAACCGAGTTATTCATTGTTTCATGCCTGAGTATTGGGTACCTAACCGAGTTATTCATTGTTTCATGCCTGAGTATTGGGTACCTAAACCAGTCATTCATTGTTTCAGGCCTGAGTATTGGGTACCTAACCGAGTCATTCATTGTTTAGTGCACTATTAGCACGCTATAGTTGAACTTCATTGTCGTATAGGAAAGGCTGATACGGCGATGAAAAGATAACTCAATGTTGTATTTTCTTTGCAATGGTATAGTGGGCAAGGATGTGTTTAGTGAGTCCATGTCATAGACAGTTACAGGCAATACACATACATGTGTTGCAGTCACCAAGCAACGTAACAGTGTAAAATCACAGCTAAGAGCAACCAAGTTTTCCTATAAACACAAACTAACAAAAAATATTCATACGATATATTTTTAAAATCAAAGATAGATAGATAGATAGATAGATAGATAGATAGATAGATAGATAGATAGATAGATAGATAGATAGATATGTAAGTAGGTAGATATGTAGGTAGGTAGGTAGGTAGATCAAAGCTAAAATACTTAATATTCATCAATAGTTGATTACTTTATGCAGCGAAACTTACACCTATATACATGACAAATTAAAGAGATCTAAAGAAGAATAAATCCCTTTGTCACTGGCTATGAGTATCCAAATGTAATGTATTGTATAAAATACTCATAACTTTGTTGACTAAGATGTCTTCATTAAAAATACAGGCATCGTCACCGATTATGAAAATTAAGGATGAGTGCAGTATTTTCTGCGACCACGTTGTCCCAGTTGCGACCTACATATTTTGTCACATCTAACGCAGACATAGCCGTTGTCTACTTGAGCTGCCTTTTCGTCTTTCTTTTTAAAAATTAATTTGATATGTAAAAGTTCAAGATAAGACAAGAGTCGTTCTCCTTTCTGACAACACTTATAAGTGTAGGCGCTTTGGATCACAACAATAACATAAAAATATGAATTCCAAATACAAAGCACAGACTCCATGTCTTACGTCATTCATGGAAGAGCGGTCATGCCTGACTGAGTTTTTGCTCTAGTTCTGTGGCTATGTGTCTCAGAGAAACAATAGTGTTTGTTAAAATAACAATGGCTAGGATAGTTACAAACCTAATACTTCTTCCAGCGGGATGAAAAGAAACAAATAAAACAATACAACCAAGCAAGCAGCCAAACTACTAACCGAACAATCGACCAAGCAAACAACAGAACAATCAAACAATCAATTAACTATGGAAATAACAAACAACCAAGCAAGCAGCCAAACTACCAAACATTAAAAAAATACTAAAAACTGGGCTTATATACGTGGAAGAACTCAATATTTACACTTGTGTGTCTCAATACTGTAGAAGTTTTTTCCCCTTTTCAACATCAAACAGAATAATTATCAATAATTAATTGAATAATTGGTTAATTTTTAATTCATTCGTGTATTTTTGTTTAAGGAACAATAAATAATTGTTTAAGGTTTAAACTTGATCCAAGGATGGGTTTGGGAGAAATAAAGTGTACAATTATCTTACGAGACAAAACCCACTCACATTTAGAATGGGTGTGGGAGAAATAACGTGTTCAAACGTTTAACCAGACAGACACAGAGTGAGTTGATAGAAGCTTTGTAATAAACAGCAACGAAAAAAGTGATCAACCAAATCAAACAAAACAACAAAACAACTAGACCACCAAACAATCAAACAAACAACATTTTTAAATGCGAAACTTAAATAACCAAACAATGGACTAAGCAACCAATAAGACATCTTAACAAACAATCAACAAAACAACCACATTTTTAACCCCAAAAAACTCCCCCCAGCATATTAACAAACAAATACACAAAAACACATTAACTGTTTCTATACTATTTTTCTATGTGGAAGAACTTTACTTGTGTTTAGTTCACCGAACCAATATGCTAACCAGTTTACAAAGACACAGAAATAAAAGCCTATTCTGGATCTATGAAACATGATCTCTATAAATAAACACAGTGTATATGCACCATCATGGCCGCATTGCAGACTTTGAAATAACAGTGAAATCAATAAATGTTTACCTGCTGTCCACGTCTGCTTTCTATAAATGATTGAAATATCATTCAATTTGTAATCACATGCGTGCAATCATCTGGACATAAAGAATTTAATGAATTGTCCATAAGGAATTTGTAATTCGTAGATCTATATCTCCATGTATGTCACTTTAATAAATTTTGAAATAGTTTATTAGCACATTTTTTAAATAACAAATTGTACTTTAGTATATATTATAAAAACATCTTCTATAACGAACTTATTCTCGTATTTCCAATTCTAAAATGCTATTTATAACAGTAAAACATTATATAACTAGCGCATCTTATTATAGCGAATTCCATTAAGGATTCTAAAATACAAATTACAATTACAATACTGAATTCTGTAATAACATATTTAAATTAGAAATAATTCTATGTTGTGTAACATAAAGCAGTCGTTGCATTGACTTTATTTTTAGATTGAATTTTTTCTAGCGCAAGGTCATGTTTGTTGTTGACAAGTTGTGACATTTATTTAAGTAGTTTTTTTCATAATAAAAAAAAAAGTTTGGACGTGACTATAAAAGAGGCAAAAGGTAGTATTTAAAGAACGGATATATTCATCAAAAGGAGAGCAACGATTAGAGGAAAATAATCTAAATTGAATTTTATTGTACATTTATGTAGAGTGTATATTATTTCAGTAATTCCGAGTTCCAGAATAAAAGCATTATATTTATTTAAAAGAAGATTTCAGTTTTTTAGATTACACTTTAAAATAGTTTCCCCCGGCTTTGTTAGATTATTTGAGAAGTTGTGCATTATTTACACTGTACACAAACTTGAAACGAACACCATAACTCTACAATATTTTATTTTTCTACTCACTTCACTAGCAAATTTATAAGAATGTCGCCATGAGTCAAGAGTTCGAATTCAGGTTGTTCACCCCCTTTTTTAAAAATAAAAACCATTAGCGTGAAATTCACCCCTATATTCCTTTCTTACTCTCCCCCACACCTTTCCCAACTGGTCCAGTGATAGGATCATTGCGTAGTGAGAAAGCTAAAAGCATAAAATAGCGATAAACAAAAAACAATGGTTAAAAACTATTTCTAATCGCACAGATTTATTCTTGCTTGTCTAGATCAATAACAAATTTAATTACATGACTGATCCCAATAATTGATGTAACTAAACATCGTATAAGCTTTTTTTTTTTTTTTCTTTTTTTTTTAAATTATTTCGTTTTTTCTTGTTAGAAAAATTAAAATGCTTGTTCTATAATAATGTATTCTACAATACGCTGATTCTGTCTATCATATTAAGTGATGATTATAATTCAATATGTCTGAGTCTTATACAAGGACAACTTTACGCTCAACAAGAGCCGGGTATGCTGTTTAAAACCTGTCTCTCAGATAGTGACAATGGAAGATTTGCACTAATAAAAAAAAGTGATTAAAAGGTTTTCGCTATACTATCGACTTTTTATCTTAGGAGAGATATGGTGATTATTTAGGACAATGTCGTATTTAAAATGATATTGTTTAATTTGATAGTTAATTAATTATTTTGGAATCTGGTGTGTGTTAGTTATTGTTTTGCTTAAAGAACCTGTCAATCAATGAAACAATCAATGAAGAAATCAATTATCTATTTATTTATCTATCTATCTATCTATCTATCTATCTATCTATCTATCTATCTATCTATCTATCTATCTATCTATCTATCTGAATGTCTGCCTGGTCGTGCGGTTTGCGCGCTGGACTGTAGTTCGGATTTATCGATAGTCCCGGGTTCAAACCCTGCCCGCTCCCATCCCGCGTAGTCCTGCTGGAGGTTTGGACTAGGAAGTAAACTATCTTCAACTCTGAAGGAACATCCGGAACATGTAAACATTTCAAACATTTTATCTATCTATCTATCTATCTATCTATCTATCTATCTATCTATCTATCTATCTATCTATCTATCTATCTATCTATCTATCTATCTATCTGTATGGATATTTATATAGAAAATATCACACACACACACACACACACACACACACACATATATATGTATTGTGGTTGTTCCTCATTATGTGAGCGCGAGAGGTGGACAAAATGATGACGTGGGTAATCTGGTAGTAGCAGTAAGTTTGGTTTGCTGGCGTGTTAGTGACTATATATATATATTGTCTCTATAACTAAAATCGTCAAATCGTTGGAAGTAAATGGATTACTTAAGCTTTAACTTCAAATATTTGAATATTTTGTGCATGTATTAAGTAAAAAGATGAAGTTCATGTTACGAGGAGGCTAGTCATTAGCTGGTTACGGGTCTTTACAGTTCTAAATAAAAATCTTTCAGGTGTAGGTCGTCACAAATGTCCATTTAGGTTTATGGACATTCAGAACGCGGCGATAAGATCACGAGCGGAACAACGGCCAACACATTAACGCAAAAAAGAAACAGCTGGAGATATTTTGCTTGGTTTGTGGGACACATGTTTCAGATCAAATAAAAAAGATACCACCGAATACAGCGAAAAAGAAGTATAAATGGACCCCTCAGCAAACATTGGCTCTGATTGCGTTGAATTTGGCAAAGTATGTAGGTCACGGGGAGGTTCTTGAAATACTGCCCTTCTTTAGTTTTCAGACTCAAAGACAATCCTTTTTTAAAACAACGCAACGCGCGTAATATTAGTACTAATTTTGTCTTTCTCACTAAGGAATATATGACATAGTGCCAACATCAACAAATGTATACATTTGGACAACTTTAGCTTGGAAATGTTCATTTGTGATTTGTCTATGTCAAAAAAAGTCCTTTGTGTGGTTCTAGCCATTGTATTGGAAAACAATATTTTATAAGGTCACATTCTACACTAGAGAAGTTCCAGTAAGTGGGTCATTTAGTTGTCTGTTGTCACGGAAACACAATGGCCGCCATTGTCCCCTTAATGACTTCCGCTGCGTCATGACATCATGATAAATATCTGCCAGGGGACATCAAAAGTTTGCTTTTTTAAATCTCGGCACAGAGTTAGTTCCCATAAGGGTTGACTTATTTTTACTGCCAACAAATTGAGCTTAGCCAGATAGCGGTGGCGTTAAACCGTAAAGGGGAGGGGGGGGGGACACTTAGAGAGTGAGGGGTTGAGGTGGCGCAGTTCACGACTCCCCGTCAGATAACTAATGGCCTCTCATTCAACTAAACAATGTCAACAATTGATACTATTAATCAGGAGTAGAGGGTCAATACTGTTATACTCTCTAATTCAAGAGTTCGCTGGGATTTGACAAGAATAGCAGGATTTAAAAAACCCAGGAAAAAAATTTCTCTTCTCATTTTTATCTAATAGGAAATGCCCTTGTCAAACGTAACAGTTTGGAGTTACGATACTTAGTTTTAAGACAACGTATCATTAATCATTGATCTGTGGCATTTTACGTCTCGAGAGACGATCTTTTCCCTTTGCAACTTCTTGTGTGACTAAAGAGGCCAATCCTTGATACACAGCTGCGATCGCAGGTTGGGCATATGCGTATGATATATACAGTGGCGTAGTAAGGTACCCGCGGGTCCGGGTTCAGGAATGCGAAGTTGGGCATGTGACTGAACCCAAAGTGGGTTCTACTGTATCTAATGAGAGAGTAAATGTCTATGAAAACTACTTCTACGCCAGACAGCACACAAGGTACACCTGTTCTTTACGGGGTAAAGGAGAACAATATCCTTAAGCTTTGGATCTGTCCTGTCTTGGATTTTGTATGTTGTCTAATACCATGTAACATTTCGGGAGTCACATGATATTCTGAATGTGTATTGGTCGTCACAGGTATGGGAACCTGGGAACTTCCCACAGCGCAATAGTTCCTTTTTTACATCAGCTTTGTCTAAATAAATTGTGATCTCAAGGTTGGTGCACAAATGGTTGTTACTTTCAATAATTGAAGTACATATTGTCAATTTATATAGATATTATAGGAGATTGTGTATTTTTAGATTTAGATAAATTTAATAGAATCATTTTAAAGAAATTTGTATTTCTTACAGAAGTAAAAAGCCCTTCGGCACCAATAATAACTATGTCTTTTGTTAATTCATACGTCTAATTTAAGTTTTGCAACTAGTCAATATGCATTGTATTATTAAAGAAATAAATAATATTTAAAGCAAAAAAAAGCAAATATAATTCATCATATAGAACTCTTTTACAATAAGTAGGCTTACAAGTCGTTATCTTTATTAATATTATTATTATTATTAAATAAAAAAATCGAATAATCTGTACAAACAATTTATGAGTTACCTTCCTTTAATAGATTACATTGTTATTGTGCTCGGTAACCAGAAATAGAATTGAAGAACAATGAACATGATTTAATTAAAATAATGCAATAATGTAATGCAGTGATGCCCAAAGTACGGCCCGCGGGCCAGATCCGGCCCGCGACGTGATTCCCTCCGGCCCGCCGAAATGTTGGCACAAAGTGTAGAAAATCCCCCCTTTTTTTCCAAAAATTAGAAGGTGTAAAAATGTATCTTTATTTACGTTAGGCGCTTAGAGCCCTCGATTTTTCTCCTGATTGATTGGTACCATGACATTTAACATTTAACATTGTTGCGTTTATGAAATAGGTATCTGAGTGTAGAATGTACGTTTTGTACCAAGAAAAGTGACACGGTTCTTTACTTTTTTTTGTGGAACATGATAATAGGCCAACATATTTTTTTGTATAAAGAAAGTGTGGCTATTTAAAAAAAAACAAACATATAGACGACATTATGAAACAAATATAACGGCATTCTTGGTTTGAGCCGCGAATAAAAGATTGTTAAACTACGCCTAGAAATTGGAGGATAGATGGGAATATTTACCAAAAAGAGACAGGAAAATGAGTCGGTTGTAAAGCTAGCTACAATGGTGCTCATATTCTAAGTAGAGGAATGAAGCCCAATGTTGCTGATATTTTAAGTAGAGAAATGAAGCCATCTTCTGACTAGGGGAAAAAAAGATAAATTTTAAATATCCCATTAATTAATGAAGCACAGGATCTACGGGTTTCAGGTCTATATCGTTTTTGTAGGCCTACTTTTTGTTCATGTGGCCCGCGGCACGAGCGTCGGAAATAAAAATGACCCGCAGGTCGAATTAGGTTGGGCATCACTGATGTAATGCATTAAAACTCTTATAGTCTACACGTTCCCATACATAACCCTGTTTGGGCCCCTAGTTGTCGTGGGCCCGAGCGCAATGAACCCCTTCGTGCCATGGTTGCTACGCCACTGGATATATATATATATAATATATAAGTATATTACTATCTTCTTCTTCTTTGTGATTATCCTATGAGTGGAGTGGAAGACTTCTGTAACTCCTATGTCAATGAAAGCTCTCGTTCTCCTGTCTGTTTGAGCAACTGTTCTGTTTTGGAGGATGCAAAAAGAAAAAAAAAAAAGATTAAATCCTTATTATCGATGGCTCGTTTCCCAAGACACTTGGGCTAGTGGCTAGGCCCGGGGCACCTGGAGGGAAATTCAGCCTTAGTCTTTGTCTGGACCACATCAGACACAGGTGTCCGACATAAAACGGCCCCCTTTGGGGAACGGTGTGTTGATAGTGACATGGTCGTTGGGGCTCTCCTGTTCCCGCGATTGCAAAGCATTTAGATCCCCCAACGAGAGTTCTTTTTTTGCTTCCCTATTTGAATCCTCTACAAACGTATTGAAGACCCTCTGGTCTATGTCTAGGTTGTCCCAGGTCGAACTGTTGCCACCCCACGCCATCCTGCAGGATGTTTGGACTAGGATGGAATAATCTTAGTTCGGAGAAAGCGCCCGGAACATTTAAAGCAACAAACAAACAAACTCATGATCAATAAGAGTAAAAAATTTTATTAATAAAATTCGCATTTTAAAATGAATTAAACAAAGCAGTATTAATAGAATGAAAGATGACTTGTATGGAAACTTTAAACAAATCACCACCCCCCTTACCTCCATAAAAGAAAGCTCAGTTAGACCAAAAAGCCAAGTTAGACCAAAACACCCAGTTAGACCAAAAAACCCAGTTAGACCGAAAAACCCAGTTAGACCAAAAAACCCAGTTAAATGAAAAAGCCCTGTTAGATTAAAAAGCACTGTAAAACTAAAACGCCATGTTAGACCAAAAAGCCATGTTGGACCCAAAAGCCCAGTTAGACTAAAAGCCATGTTAGACTAAAAAGCCCAGCTAGATAAAAAAACCAAGTTATACCAAAAAGCCCAGTAAGACTAATAAGAGTTTAACTTTTATTGATAAAATTTGCCTTTTAAAAAGAAATAAACAAAATAGTATTGATAGAGTGAAAGACGACTTTTATGGAAGTGTTAAATAAATCCACCAAAAAAAAAAAAAAGAAAGCCCAGTTAGACCAAAAAAACAAGTTAGACCAAACTGAAAGAAAGTTCTTGATGACCTGTTAGACTAAAAAGCCCAGTTAGACCAACAAGCTAAGTTAGATTTTAAACAATTCCAGTTAGAACAAAAATCTGTTAGACCAAAAAGCCCAGTTAACCCCAAAAGCCCAGTTAACCCAAAACTGAAAGAAAGTTCTTGATGACCTTTCAAGTGTTGCAATGTACTTGATTCTTGCATAATTAATCGACTCACCCAATCATTAACTTAAGTAGCCCATAGTTGCCTACAGTTAACTGTTCAGGCGAAATGAATTATTTTACGCAATTCTTGTGTACTACGTCATGGATGGTGAAAGACAGATACAGAAATAGAGGTGTGCGGATGTTGGGGCGTCTTGCTGCCTATCCAACGTCCATGCCCATTCGCCCGCTTTACTTAGTAAACAGACCTCATGGCTTTCTATTCTGCTCGAGGCTAGGTCCGTCCAGGACGCCCAGGTATACACGTCATTTGTTTCTTTCACGGTGATGACGTCAATACATCAACTACGTCATAATCGCTAATAATTACGTCATTCCTCCTGTCTCCACCACCCTCTCACCCATTATCATTGCCCCCCCCCCCAATCCACCTTCTTGTCTGTAAATGCCATTGACATTTGTGTGCTCAGGGGCGTGAAGTTGAGGAGATGGGTGTCGTCTGCTGGCAGCTGGTTGTAAATCTTCCTCTCTGAAAGACATAAACTACATCCCTTGCCTCTGGCCTCACGTTAGCATTCATCAGGTTTTCATAACTCATAAAGATTGATAAAACAATTTAAAATTAGGTTGACATTTTCGCAAATATTATTAGCATACGAGTCCATGGAATAAGACTGTAGTCTTTAAACTGGTTTACATAGCTATTATTGTTAGCTTGAAATTATTTAAAAAACAAAACAACGACAGCAACAACAACAAAACTTGCTATTTATAACTGCAAGGGGAATTACCAGAGTTTATATTTTTAGGATTGTTACATAAAAAATAGTTTTCATTTTGCTTTGTATTAAACTGTTTACGACCCATATAAACCAGATGACCAACTTTTGTCACATGACCTCCTTTTGACCTAATTTCGTCTCTTGATGGTCTAACTTTTGTCACTTCTCTCTTGATGACCTACTTTTGACTCTTCTCTCTTGATGACATACTTTTGTCACTTCTCTATACATGAACTCATTTTGACCTAATTTCGTCTCTTGATGGTCTAACTTTTGTCACTTCTCTCTTGATGACCTACTTTTGACACGTCTTCTCCCATGATACATATGTTTCAGAATATAGAATGAAGAACTTTTGCTCTTGTGTGACCTTCCTGACGTAAACAATGTTATCAAAGCCCTGGTATGTCCCATCCCCTATCATGCATATTTCATTTGGCGCCATTGATTTTGCAACGTGCTGAGATTTGCGTTAGATTTCTTCGAATGATGTTTACGTTCTACAGAGTGAGGGGTGAGGTGTGAGGAGGGGATGGTCGGAGTAAATCAAGTGGTTTATCCAGTGCACAAAAGCTGCATTATTATTATTATTATTACTACATTATTATTATTATTATTATTATGGTAGAAACGAATGAGTATCCCTTCTCTGGCGCCGCCAGGGTCGAGCTTCGTTAAAGAGAAACAAAATTCATCGTAGTCCCTTTATCAGTTTCCACTGAGTAATTTTCTGGTGATGTATCAGGTCTGCAGCAGTACCGCCCTCTGACAGACAACGACAATGTTCCTAAGAATGTTAAGGGCTTTGAAGGTATCTGTGGGGTCAGTTGTCATTATCCCCTCGGTTACTATAAAAAAGGGGAATATAGTTATTTTGAATAACTTTCATAAACGGTTAATCTCCAAGCCTAGGTTACCAAATTTTCGTTCTTTTTCCAATTCAGTTTATCTTAAATTATGATAGAGTGGTACACGATGTCAATAATGGTAGCGTTTTTTTTTTCTTTTTTTTAAATAAATGAACAGCAGATCAGGGCGATTAAAACCTATCGTTTTGTCGGTCAAAATAGGCAGTACAGCAGATGATCAGTAGACTCGAGAACCTTTTTTGGCGAATATTTGTTATTAGGAGTATGCCCTATTATTATTATTATTATTATTATTATTACTATTTCGTGTTTTATTTTCAAATATATATACCGGAAATGGTTGCCTACGTTGAGTTACTACAGTTTTACGTATTATATAAAAATTACCATTCCTATTCATTCAACTCAAACTATAACAGAACATAAAATTCAATCATTGTAAATTTCTAAATCCAAAACATAACAAATTGAACATGAAAACATAACACAGTCAATTCAAGACTGTCCTCAGTATGGTCCAGAGCTTAAGCTCTGCCTACCTCCAACCCCCTCCCTGCCTCTCTTCCAACCAGGGGTAGGCTGGTGCTACGATGTAATATTCTTTACTTACGCTAATAATATAAGTCTCGTCATAAGACAAAAAAAAAACATAGCAACAGAATGACGTCATAAAGTAAACAACGCATTGATGTCACAGCGTCATAAAACATGCTGTTGTCATAACATAATAACCCATTAACCCCACCAGACCTGAGGCTATTCCTGGGTTCATGATGGGTTTCCCGTCCCCAGCTCATTGTAGATTTACAAGGGTTAATACTCTTGTTATCATTCGATCTCTTCCTGTCTCTGTCGCTTGGTCTGGAAACGCTTTCTTGAAACTCTATGAGTCTCAAGAATCTGAATTAACCAACGTATCAATCCTTTGACGTTGTTTGGTTTCCTCCAGACTGGGACAATCTTAGACCAACTGTTCACGTTTTGTGTTCATCGTTATTGAACTTTTTGTCGTTGTTATTGTTGAAAACTTTCAAGTGAATTCAAACACATAATCACATTCGTGGAAAATAAATTGAAAACAAATATTCACATTTGATTACACCATAAGAAAATAAATAAATATAGAGATACTGTACAACAAGCGACAGAATTACGTAGATGATTTATCAATAAACTTTAAGAAATTTTAAATCTACTCAGTTATCGAATAATATCAGTACATGACTACGCCATGTTTTTTTAAATTATTTTTTTCTTCAAAATGGTAGGCCTCTACATTTAGACTTAGAAGACGATGTGAAAAATTTACTGGAGATTTATTTTTATTATACTCTTATAGCAATAATGAATTGCATCCGGCAACGCAAATTCCCAAACGCGGTAGTCCTTTCAAGAACGCGATAGTCCTTTTAAAACCAATGTTTGCTCTAAATCTAAATTAATATAAGTCTAATACTCAAGCCAAATTTACATTTTTTTTTAATTTTTTTTTTTTACTTTTGAAAAACTAAAACGGTCAAACAAGAGCTTTCCCCACGTGGCCAACCAGCTAGTAATTCTTTTCTCGGCGATATACACCAACCGTTAAATTTCTAGTAAAAATCGTTTGAGCCATTTTTGAGATTCGCATCCTGGCTGGTTCATGGAAGTTTCAACTTGAATAGAGGTATTGTAAAATAAAGACAAAGATAAAGGCAGATTTCTTATTCCAATAGCTAGGACATAGTCGTACAATGCCCCTCTTCCATAGTGCCATTAGAGTATAGAAGTAGTAGCCTCAATCAGCCAGGAAAACAAAATTAGCAGTTAGTTTAAATCTGATTGATATGATATGACTAGATTGACACATGAAACGTAATTTTCTCCACTTTTGACGTCACGACTCTAATTTATAAGATAATTTATAAGATAAGTCTGCTTAAAAGTAAAAAGAAATATATTTTATTGGCTATACTGAAATACCTTTCCATCATTGTTGCATTACACACCCGGCATATTAGCATATTGAATATGACACGACACTTTATGGTGTTTTTATTTCTCCGAAACACACTTATAACTTGTTTACAACAAACTTTTAGAACATTTTATAAACTACTTTAAATATGAGTTTTAGAGTTGGGTAAAGGTACATAAGATAAAGCACACTTTTATATGACATATAATAAGTGGTAGCAACAACAAGAATAATGTCACCACATTATCGGATCAAGTTGAAACTTTACACAATTATTTTGGCATCTAACAAAAATGAATTAATAAAAAAAATTAACCAAAATAGTTACTTATAGTTAATAAATTATTTTGCTTGGTATCGAAAAAGGGAAGCAAATGCTGCTTATTAAGATATGTGGTTATAAATGTGGAGTTATTCTCCCTTTTTACGTTGTTCGTTAGTGTAATCTCCCTCCTCCCATTGTCAGATAAAGTTTAAATTTTGAACAGTTATTCATAGTCGATGGCAATAGACGAATCAATAAAAATAATAATCAATTGGTTAATCCATTAATTAGTTATTTTTGTTTTATATAAAAATAGTTTATTCCTGCAATATTGAGATATAAGGCAGTGATTTTTTGTGGTTATTTCAATAAGATTTTTTGTTTAAATTTTGATCGTATATTTTCCTTACTCACTTTGTTGTTGGGGTTGTGTTGTGATGTTGCTCCAGACCAGTGCTTCCCAAACTGTGTTCCGCGGAACCCTAGTGTTCCGCGAGGCTGAATATGTGTTCCACGAACAACTGAATTATTTAACTAGAGTAGGCAATTAGCAAAGTGTTCCACTAAAATGACTAAATACTAAGAATGTGCCAATCGTTCTATTTAGGAAAAAGTTTGAGAAACTCTGCTCTAGACAGTTATTCTATCTCTCTTATAGGCAGATGTAAGATTTCAAAATTTAAAATAAAATCAACTCAATTATTATCCACAGATATGTAACAGGCTTTCAATATCAGTGTAAAAAATATTTAAATACAGATTTAAGAACAAGATGTTTAAAGATTTGTAATGATCTCTCAGTCAAATCTAATCCACTTGTTATCGCTATTTGGTTTCCACGCGCATCTCTTTATCAGTCGTCACTTCCTGTGCAAACATCGCATGTAAAATTTTAAATAGACTAAATGACATTCCCGTTTCTCTAAAAATAGCATCTTTGTTAATGGTACATATATTACATTAGAATTAGAACAAAGAGAAAGAGAGAGAGAGAGAGAGAGAGAGCGAGAAAGTATAAACACGTTTATCCATGATCAATTACCAATTTATTTTGTTCCCTGATGATATAACTATCTATAGGCCTGATGATGTTCAGATTGTCTATCTCTGTGTCTAACTATTGGCAAAGTTTGCATGTGGTCATTTAAACAGCATTTAATCCTCCCTTTAAAATATCAGTTGTTCAGTAGATCTGACTAGACTTGGGAACTTTCTTAAATCACATAATAAAAACTATGGGATTCAATCTAAAAAAACAACAACATTGGTTAACCTTAGTTAAGATGTAAAGCATTTTACCAGTTGCAGCAACCACACCTCTCCAAAAAAACTCGGCTCTGAGCAGCTTTCTTTATCTGCTCCCATGCCATTCCAGTATCCTCAGCCCTAGACCAATCGTCGAAGAAGGCCTGAACACTGACCTTCAACGTCACAATCTGTTTGGCAGTTTAGACCAGTAGCTCGTTGCCACGTCACAGGTCTGTATGACATGGCAACGAGCCATTGGTCTAAATTGCCCACAGACTGTGACGTTGCAGGTCAGTGTTGAGGCCTTCTATATCGAATGTTCTGGTTCAACCTCACTGTTGACTGACTTCTTCTTGGTTTGTCTGGGCCTCATTCTCATTTCAAAGTTATCTTGGAAATATGTGGGAAGCGTCGTCGAGAGGCCAAGTACGCTTGAACTTGGCTTGGCTTGGCTAGGGGGGGCTAGAAGGGGGCTCAAGGTTCGACTTGGGCAGAGTTGTGTTTACTGAGCGCCTAAAGGCAGCATGGAAAACCAACTCCTAGATACCCCTCCTCCCCCACTGGTCCACAAATGAGAATGGACCAAAAGCGCTCTAAGAATGCTATAAGCATAAAAGTAGCGCTATATAAAAGCTATAATAAATTTTTTTAAAAAGTTACAAACTTCCTAAAAATTTGAGCAAGTAAAAATCGTTTTATAAAATAATTTGTGCCTGCAATTTGCAATATTTTGAGATCCCTCGTTTCAAACTAGTTCTCTTTACAGTTCAATCATTCAATCACTTATAGTCAGTTCATGATATCCGTCGCTAGTTTCTATTCATGATTAGTTTTTTTTTCAAGTTAGTTTTTTTTAATATATAAAAAGCTTGCCCGATCATCATTTCTAATTTTTTTTTATGCATTTATCGATTGCGAGACGCTGGAACAACAAATAGTTACATCAGGCACCGAGCTGTTTAGAGCCGGCTTGTTCAATGAATCTCGGACAGTTATGTTTTAAAACCAGAGTTTAGATGAACACGCTTTGGCAAACATTGTAAACAAAATCACACACTATATATAATAATGGTTAAGGATGAGGACACTGTTTCACCTGATTACCCCAAACCCATTGGCGACCTACATATTGTTCCACATTAATGCAGACAAAGCCGTTGTCTGTCGGGATGTTAGTTAGCATTCTCCTTTCCTCTTTGGCAAGGGCGTGAGGGCTCTTCAACTGTCTTTCTCAGAGGCCATCTGCTGCCAGCTACTTTATTCTACGCTTCTATGCTAGTAAGGGCAAACTGACCAGACACTATAATGACAAGTTGACAATTGTACATGCTTGCATTATATCCTATAATATATCATTTATTTATTGAATTACAAAGAAAGAAAGAAAATAAAATTTAAACGTATTTTCTCCCTCTATTATTATTTTCTTAAGCCCTATTCATTACTTAACCGGGCCAAGCAGAATCGCTATTAAACCAGCTCCTTTACAACACTAATCCAATGTGTACACACATTTATTTCCAATTCTAAATGTCAAACGTAATAGTGTGTTGTTGTTGTTTTCTCAATTTCTATTCGAAACAAAAATAAATAAGTTTATATTGACGGTACAATTTTGTTCATTTTATAGCATACAAATAATTAGTTGTTTTATCATTTTCAGATGCATTCTGAGATAACTATGTTAACTTAAAGGAAATTCGATTCAGTGACAGTCGTTCCGTATGACCCAATAAGACTTCTACTTTTTACCTTGACATGGACATGGCTTTTAAAAAAACAGTAAAGTACGCCTTTCAGGTGCCATTAGATTGGGGGCGCCATAAGAATCCCCCCAAAAAATTCCAGTCATCACCGGGACCTTTAAAACTCATCCACCACGCCCCTCCTCCCCCCCCCCTTGGAACATTTCGTGGGGCCTCTCTTATACAAGTGAAGAGGTCTTTGTAATATTTCCATGTCTCGGAAGCTAGATCTATTTGTTGACACCTGTTTCCCCCTTTATATCGTGAGATAACTCTGACTCTGACTGATATAAAGCCTTTACCCATAGACTGTGACGTTGCAGGTCAGTGTTGAGGCCTCCTATATCGAATGTTCTGGTTCAGCCTCACTGTGGACTGACTTCTTCTAGGTTTGTCTGGGCCTCATTCTCACGTCGCATCTGGTTGCTGCGCCGTTGGAAAAATTATTTCTTAATTTGGGTTTTTACTGGAAAGTTCTCTACATATTTTGATACTCAGTTCGTTCGTTTTAAACTCCCAAACAGCTAGCACAACTAAACTGCTGTAGACGTATCGAACATTTTATGTAGAACCTGAACAAAAAAAGAAGAAAATAATGCTTTTGGTAACTAGACTTAATGTAACTTTTTATTTATAAATGTAAAAATTTGTAACTTCAATGTTGATGTACGTAGAAACACAAGTTAATAAACGAAACAAGTCACTTAAAAATATACACGACTTTATGTCACACGTCTCTCAAATAATAATAATAATGATAATAATAATCTTTATTGTCCGTATGGAAATTTGTCTTACAATTTGTGCATTACACCAAACAAAAAACATTATAACTATAAGAAACCAAAGTGTACATTCACACCAGACTCACTCATAATTTACATGTGACAAAGTTTATATCAGATTGTTCTTATTTAATGATTTGATTCCCAGGGGAACAAAAGAGTGTTTGTGTCTGTTTGTCTTTGCTATCGGTGTCTTGTATCTCTTTTGTGATGGTAAATGTCTCTCATGGTTACACCCTAAAACACGCACATACTCTCTACATCAACATATACCCAAAGTCTAAGGTCAATTGTTCTAGAATTTAAGTTCTGCACAGCTAAGAGTCTGGGGTAAAAAAACAACAACAACACAATAACTTTTTGTTAAAATAAACTGTAAATTATAAGTAAAAATGTATTAATTATAAGTTAAAATGAAGGTGCACTGATCCAGCTACCGCCCAGAAAGTGAAGACATTTATAAATCTGTATGTTTTCGGGGGGAAAAAAAGTATAACGAATGCTAGTCTTGAAATATTTTGGAAAAGAAAAATATCGGTGATTAAATTGTAAGATCCTTAAATCGGATTATTTTTTTCTTTTCAACAAAAAATTTCTTAAACTGTTTGCGTCATTAATAGGCCGACAATGACGTCACGGGGTGATTTGGAGAGTTTGTTGTCGCTAGATGGCTACAAGATGGCTGGAGACACAGTCCCTTGTACATAGGGGACAAGACTCATATCAATAAATACATCTGGTGTGCCATCGATAGACACCAGCGTTACAGTTCCTGACCTGTCTACAAGTGATGATTTGTTAAGGACAATGTCACTTGGAAGGTTGTTATTAAATTGACAGATTTTTTAAAATGATTCACTTATTGTCAGAGAGATAAGATAGCAATGGAGATGGAGAGATGGAAAAAGAGATAGAGAGATGGAAAAAGAGATAGAGAGATGGAAAAGAGATAGAGAGATGGAAAAAGAGAGGGGGAGATGGAAAAAGAGATAGAGAGATGGAAAAGAGATAGAGAGATGGAAAAGAGATAGAGAGATGTAAAAGAGATAGAGAGATGTAAAAGAGATAGAGAGATGGAAAAGAGATAGAGAGATGGAAAAAGAGAGGGGGAGATGGAAAAAGAGATAGAGAGATGGAAAAGAGATAGAGAGATGGAAAAGAGATAGAGAGATGGAAAAGAGATAGAGAGAAGAAAAAAGAGAGAGATGAAAAAGAGATAGAGAGATGGAAAAAGAGATGGGGAGATGGAAACGAGATAGAGAGATGGAAAAAGAGATGGAGAGATGGAAAAGAGATAGAGAGATGGAAAAAGAGATGGGGAAATGGAAAAGAGATAGAGAGATGGAAAAGAGATAGAGAGATGGAAAAAGAGAGAGATGAAAAAGAGATAGAGAGATGGAAAAAGAGATGGGGAGATGAAAAAGAGATAAAGAGATGGAAAAAGAGATGGGGAGATGGAAAAGAGATAGAGAGATGGAAAAAGAGATGGGGAGATGGAAAAGAGATGGAGAGATGGAAAAAGAGATGGGGAGATGGAAAAGAGATAGAGAGATGGAAAAGAGATAGAGAGAAGAAAAAAGAGAGAGATGAAAAAGAGATAGATGGAAAAAGAGATGGGGAGATGGAAAAGAGATAGAGAGATGGAAAAAGAGATAGAGAGATGGAAAAAGAGATAGAGAGATGGAAAAAGAGATAGAGAGATGGAAAATATAGCATGTTTTTGGATATAAGTATTTTCATTCACAAGTGGGTTTTTAATCTTTATTCAAGCTTTCGAAAAAGTGTAGGGGCGTCCACAAAAATCCAGCCCCCAGGGACTCCACATACATATATCCGGCCCTGCATGAATAAATTAACATATGGATACACGTAGGGCGTTATTATCTTCTCTATTGAAATAACTTCTGTAATTTATGTTCTAGTTTCAAAAATTATTTAATTGTTTATGCTTCACACTACATGTTCTAATGGAGTTTCCCATACCCCCAACTTTTTCAGTTTTGTCTGGATGACTGCCTGGTCGTGTGATACGCGCTTAGGACTGTCGTTTGTAAAATGTTTGTAAAATGCTTTCCATGTTTAGGATGTTGAAGATGTTTACTTCCTAGTCCTAACCTCCCGAAGGACGACGGGGTATGGGAGCGGGCAGGATTTGAACCCTCGATTATCGATAAATTCGAACGACAGTTCAGCGCGCGAACCGCACGACCAGGCAGTCATCCAGACAAAACTGAAAATGTCGTGTTGATGGACTCGGGTTCGAATCCTGCTCTCCTCCATTCCCTACCGTCCTGCCGAAAGCCTTTGTTAGGACGTTCAAATCTTTAATTCTAAAGGAACGCCGGAGACTAACAAGCCTTATGTCTGACAATGGATAGTAGTACACCCGAGCGTAAGGGCCTTCTTTCTATGTAATCGAATTTTAGTCCATAGCAACTGGTATTAATGCAGCTAAATTTTCTTTTCCAGTAGTATCATAGCAACAGGGGAGAAAAGCGAGAAAAATATTTCAGTCGCTTAAACTCCCTTGAACATCCTTGCATTTATCCGTTGCTTTGACACACTCATGACATAACATCAACTTCTGAGCGCGCACACACACACACGCACACACACTCATGACATAACATCAACTTCTGAGCGCGCACACACACACACGCGCGCTCGCACACACACTCTAGCATATAGTACCCATTGCCTCAAAACACCTGACGGATACTAGTCCATTGTACCTGCGTATTGACTAGAGCCAACATGGCCGCTCAGCACCTAGCAACTGTCATAGTGTTGACACTTACCCCCCCCCCCCCCCCCCCCGCGGTGTGCCAAGACCTTTAGGTGGGATGATGATGACTGGCTGGTTACCATAGAAACGAAAAGAAAAATAATTTCGCGTTATTTCCCCCTTCTTCTTCTTCTTCTTCTACAAGAGTGACTTCCCCTTTGATACTCTAGGCTACGTTTAGGAGATCGATGGCGTTTGCATTGATTGAAAATTACTGCAAGAATTTCCCTGCTCCCCCCGAAGCAAAACCCCCCACAGCTTTAATAAAAGGTGGGCAAATCAAATACAAACAAAAGTAGGACTAAATACAAAGGAATACAAAAGACGTAATCAACGATGTGCTTATGACGAAAGACATTTTTTTTTTAAATAATAAAAAACAACAACAAAAAACATTATAGTATGATTATATTTAAAAATAACTTTGAGGGTATAAATCCTTTCGTCTGAAAACAAAACATTGTTTAACATTTAGAATTAGTTTATTTTTTTGTTTAATTAAAGACGTTAATTTGGAAAGATATATTTTTTTTAAAAACCCTTACAGTGATATCACGTGAAACATTTGCTTGAACATTTATTTTTTCTTCCACATTTCTTTATAAAATTTCATACAATTTATATATTCATATATATAACGCTGATATTGAGTAAAATTGCATCTAAAATTTAATCAATTATGGTATTTTTATTTTTAATATATACAAACCAACACTAATAAATTTGTGCCATTAGAAATATTTGTATTCATTATTTTTGTAAATCGCAACTTTCGTGCTTAAATGTGATACATACATATATTAGACATAAATGAATAGCAGCACCAGGGACCATGTTTGCAATAGAGAAAGTAGTGAATTAAAATGCTACGAAAAAAAGGGACTGCGCCGGCCAAGAGCTGGAGGAGGGGGGGGGGGTGTATCTGGGAGAAGGTTTCCGTGCCGACCTTTCAAAAGCAATAAAGAAAAAAAGTTGCTCGAGTCTGAATTGGAACTCGAAACTCCACGATGGAAGACCGACAAGCTTATCCACTAAGTTATTCAAGTAGTTATAAAACTTGAAGGTTAAATGTTAATTTAAATTTAGAACAAAACGACCTCATTCTCTACACAAGGCTTATCTACCAATAGCTTAGTGCATCTTCTAGATGAAACAAAATTAAATAATTACGACTTATTGATTAATTAATGTTTTAATTCTTTATTACTTACGCATTGTTGTCGATAATGAATAATAGTATCAATTTTTTAAATTTATCCGAGAATTATAAATGGGAGATATTACGTGTAAAAGATTCAACCTAGACAGACAGAGTGAGTTTCTAAAAACTTTGTAAAAATATCCTTCGTTACTACAATCAAAGAAACAGCCGAATAGCTGTAGATTCATGATCAATTTATAATATAAAAAAGGTTCTCCTTTCAGACCCTGCGATCTATGGGACACATGATGGTCATCTGTTTCTGTGGCCCACGGGTAACTAGGGTGTCATGCAACCAAACAAAATAAGTTTCATATGCAGTTATTTCCCTCGAAATGAAAAAAACAACAACAACAACAAAGTCATTTCGAGAACATTGTAAAGTCTCTTTGTCCAGAATAATCAACTAGAAAACTACTCCTGTCAAAACGAAAAACATTACAAGAAAAAACTTTAAAAAAAAAATACAAAGCTTATATTAAGTGTAATTGTATCAATTAGTTTGGATCAGTTGTGTAATTATTCATGAGGGTAGCCCGGACCTAATAAATCTGTGCGATTAGAAATATTTCTACCAATTGTTTTTGTGAAGCTTTTAGCTGTTCTCTCTGTGCTATGATCCTAGCCCTTGGTTGGACCAGCTGTAAAAGTGGGTGGGGGAAGAAGTGGGGGTATCTTGGTGATGATCGTTTTCTATTAACTCTTTCTCTCCGTAATTAGTTACCACATTTTGATGGAATCAACGTTTGTATCGTCGGTTAGGAGAAAAAGAGTTAATGCATCAAAAAAAATGTTCACTCAAAAGTCAAGGGGACTAATCCAACTTAAACCACCACACCTGTCAAGTACGATTCTTTCCCTTGTTCAAGTTACCAAAAATAAAATTAATTACCAATAGTTTATCAACTGATTGGTTATTTTTTAAATGGATTCTTGTGTTGTGAGATAAAAGAAATAATTTTGCAAAAAATTCAGCTTGATCCGTATTTTGTGTGTGTGAGAAATAACGTGTACAAACGTTTTACCGTACTGACAGACTGACAGAGTGAGGTTGGTAAAAATCTCAGAAAAATCATCAAAGAAAGATAAAGACATCGTCCTTCTATTTATAAAGACAAACTTTGAAAAGAAGACAAAATTAAAACTAGCAATGTTTTATAAGCTAAGAGTACGAGACATCGTTGTAAGAATACAAGAATACCAACATAGTCAGTTATAGTGCATAAAGCAGTGGTTCCCAGACATTTTCCTTAATGGAACACTTCCCACATTCTGAGTATTTAGCGGAGAACTTTGCTTATTTCTTTTAGAGAAATTAATTCACGGGTGGCCTACTTGTTAACTATTCCAGTAGTTCGTGGAACACCTATTCAGCCCCGCGGCACACTAGGGCTCCGCGGAACACAGTTTGGGAAACACTGGCATAGAGTATTCCATGAAAGGGAGAAAGTCAAAACAATTTTGTCGGTTTTATGATTGAATCCTTTAAAAGCAAAAGTTTTGAGACCCCTTGGAATTCTAATCAAAGAAAGAGTATGCAAAGGGAAGTGAATTCAGCCGGAAATTAATTTAAAATGATAAAAGAAAAGAAAACAAATACAATGGAAACAACTTAATATGTAAGTCTATGAACATTGAAAGTTCTATAATAACAATCGAAAAATTAAAAAAAACTTAAATTCGTAAGTGAGAAACAAGTGAAACAAAAAAAAAATACTTTACAAACAAAAAAAAAATTGTATAAGAAAAAATAAGATAAGATAACTTTTATTGATCCAATCAGATGGAAATTCCGTTTGACTACAATTGACCACCTCAACGTAACCACTGTAACAATAACAATATAGATGCAAACACGAACAGATTGTACACACGAAACACACACACATACACACAACCAGCGCTTTATGAATTAGACTCCTATGTACACACATACACACAACCAGCGCTTTATGAATTAGACTCCTATGTACACATACACACAACCAGCGGTTTATGAATTAGACTTCTATGTACACATACACACATACACACAACCAGCGCTTTATGAATTAGACTTACATGCACACACATACACACAACCAGCGCTTTATGAATTAGACTTCTATGTACACATACACACAACCAGCGCTTTATGAATTAGACTTCTATGTACACACATACACACAACCAGCGCTTTATGAATTAGACTTCTATGTACACACATACACAAAACCAGCGCTTTATGAATTAGACTTATATGCACACACATACACACAACCAGCGCTTTATGAATTAGACTCCTATGTACACATACACACAACCAGCGCTTTATGAATTAGACTTCTATGTACACACATACACACAACCAGCGCTTTATGAATTAGACTTCTATGTACACACATACACAAAACCAGCGCTTTATGAATTAGACTTATATGCACACACATACACACAACCAGCGCTTTATGAATTAGACTTCTATGTACACATACACACAACCAGCGCTTTATGAATTAGACTCCTATGTACACATACACACAACCAGCGCTTTATGAATTAGACTCCCATGTACACATACACACAACCAGCGCTTTATGAATTAGACTTCTATGTACACACATACACACAACCAGCGCTTTATGAATTAGACTCCTATGTACACATACACACAATCAGCGCTTTATGAATTAGACTCCTATGTACACACATACACACAACCAGCGCTTTATGAATTAGACTTCTATGTACACACATACACACAACCAGCGCTTTATGAATTAGACTCCTATGTACACATACACACAACCAGCGCTTTATGAATTAGACTCCTATGTACACATACACACAACCAGCGCTTTATGAATTAGACTCCTATGTACACATACACACAACCAGCGCTTTATGAATGAGACTTCTATGTACACATACACACAACCAGCACTTTATGAGTTAGACTTCTATGTACACATACACACAACCAGCGCTTTATGAATGAGACTTCTATGTACACATACACACAACCAGCACTTTATGAGTTAGACTTCTATGTACACATACACACAACCAGCGCTTTATGAATTAGACTTCTATGTACACATACACACAACCAGCGCTTTATGAATGAGACTTCTATGTACACATACACACAACCAGCGCTTTATGAATTAGACTTCTATGTACACATACACACAACCAGCGCTTTATGAGTTAGACTTCTATGTACACATACACACAACCAGCGCTTTATGAATTAGATACTATGTACACATACACACAACCAGCGCTTTATGAATTAGACTTCTATGTACACATACTCACAACCAGCGCTTTATGAATGAGACTTCTATGTACACATACACACAACCAGCACTTTATGAGTTAGACTTCTATGTACACATACACACAACCAGCGCTTTATGAATGAGACTTCTATGTACACATACACACAACCAGCGCTTTATGAATTAGACTTCTATGTACACATACACACAACCAGCGCTTTATGAGTTAGACTTCTATGTACACATACACACAACCAGCGCTTTATGAATTAGATACTATGTACACATACACACAACCAGCGCTTTATGAATTAGACTTCTATGTACACATACACACAACCAGCGCTTTATGAATTAGACTTCTATCTACTTCTCGTTGGCGACAAACAAACTGTGCATTTAAAGTCATAGCTTTCAATACTGTAAGAGTTATTTCCTACTTCTATATTTAAAAAAAAAAAATTAATTACTACTAATTAATTAATTGGTTAATTAATTAATTAATTTATTGGTTAATTAATTAGATTGATTCATGTTTTGTTAGGGACAATGAATGATTGTGCATAGTTTCAGCTTTACTCTCAGAATGGGTGTGGGAGAAATAACGTGTACCAAAAGTTATACCAGACAGACAGACTGACAGACAGACAGACTCAGTGAGTTGATATGAGCATTGAAATAATAGTATTTTTGATCTATTGAACGTGTACAACTGGTCGGATGTTTCACAGATAGTTTAATGAATGAGACACATGAATCCTGTATGTGTGTATGTGTGTGTGCGTGTGTGTGGAAGGGAAGGCCAGGAATGTTTGGGTGTTGTCAAAATGTACCCTGACAGACAATGAATCGCCTGCGCCTGAATCAGATTTTTTCCCCTTGCTGTGTTTTTTTTATATTTCTATTCCTCAAGTTGCCTAATACCGTCTGACTAGTGTCACATGACATAGTGTCGAACGTGAGTAAGATATTTGTCAGTGCAAGGATTATCTCTCCCTGCACGCCACGCCAGGCTTCAGATACCCGGATGTGAAGACTTCAGACGTTTAGTGCGCAATAAAGTTCCGAGGTGAACATAAGCAAAATATAAAAAATTCTTTAAAAAAAATAAACAACAAAGTTACTCAAAGGGGAAAAACTCCGCACTTACACTAAATTCTCTCAATAATGTAAAAGTTATTTCCTTTATTCAAAATCAAACAAGATTCTTGTTTTATTAGGTATAATTAAGTTTCAACCTGATCCGAGAATGGGTGTGGGAGAAATAAAGTGCACAATTATAAGTATATCTTGAGGACTTCGTCATAATGGCCTCTACATCCTACCCATAGCGCAGTCGTCCTTCTAGTATTCATCTTATAGATTAGAGACGTTACTTCGAATATAAGATAATTGCAACCTACGCACTTAATGTGGTATCGAGTCATACATGTTAATCAAAGACTTAAACTCTGCAAAGTCGTTGGTTTTCATGACTGATTCAGGCAACCCATTCCATTCTCTAATGGCACTAAAAAAGGAGCACTTGTACGAATTTGTTCTAGCGTATGGAATAAGAAATGTGCCTCTATCTTTGTGTCTTTCTGAGTATTTCATTAGGTTTTGTTTTTCTATTTGTAAATTACAGTTCAGTATTTTATGTAAAATAGCTTCATTAATTTCTATTCTACTGTCCTGAAGTGTCTTTAAGTTTTGTGATTTTACTAATGGTGTTACTCTAATCAAATTGGAATATTCGTTTGTTATAAATCTCACTGCTCTATTTTGTTTTTGTTCTTGTTTCTTTATGTTTTCTTGAGTTGAGGGGTCCCAAACAGAGGATACATATTCTAATATTGGCCTATCTCAAATTTAATAGCATTTTAGTTTTATGTTATTGATTGTAAAAAAATCCTTTTAAGTGACCCTAATGTTTTGCTTGATTTTTTAAAAGTTTCATTAACTTGCGGATTCCATAATAATTTTTCATTTATTATTAGACCAGATATTAAAATAAAGCAAGTTATCAACAGCCTGCTCGTCTATATCTAATTCGACAGATTACTGAAATTCATAATATCGCAATTTCCGTAGTAGAGCCAGAGTTGGACTAGTAAACATAAAGTCATGGTGGTCTACTATATTTGAGATCTAATTCCAGTTTCGATTTTTAGCGGCCCCCAAAAGGGGAAAAGACACTCTTAGTTTTGTGTGGAATGTCTGTTCGTCCGTCTGTCCGTCTGTGCTTCCGTCCCGTTTAGATCTCGTAAACTAGAAAAAATATTGAAAATCCGACATCATAAAATTTTAGACCGTTCAAACTTCTTATGCTACGGATACTTTTTTCTTTTTATGAAAGCGAAAAATCTAATTTTTAAAATCACTTATGCAAGTAGTTTTTTCATAAAAATACACTTTAACAACTATTCACTATTATTAGTAACAAACACGGGGGGAGATGATAATTTATCATATTTTTAACACATTTAGGCAAACGGTTTGAGATTTTTTGTCATATAAAATATTTTTTTTTTACATTTGTATTGCTAATTAAGTAAGTTCTGTTATATTAGCTGCTACATTTACACAAACATTTTTTTACTTTTTTTTAAAGATAAAAAATCTATTTTGTATGCATATAAATTAAATATAATAAAACAACAATTAATAAGTAGTTTTTCATATTATCGCGTGAATTGTAGCGTTCACTATATAACAGCGTTTCTCAACCTTTTAAAGCTCGGCGACCCCTTTTTACAATATCCCACTCTGCCTCGACCCCTCCCCCATACACACACATACAGCAATAGTAGAATAGACAATAACAATCCTTATTTTTTATGGTCTTTGATGGTCTTAGACGACCCCTGGCAAATCGTCAATCGACCCCCAAAGGGGTCGCGACCCACAGGTTGAGAACCCCTGTTATATAACGCTAGAACACTGAATTAAAGGAATTTTTTTTTTTCGGAAATGTTTTTTTTTTCCTTGAGGAATAAGAGATTGTCCCTATTCAAAACAATTAGAGCAATTATATATTCTTTATAAGACATTAGTTAGGCCAGGTTCACATCTAACTTCACATTCACTTTCACCTATCATTTGGTCTGTGGACTGCTGGGGCACCACACAAGATCCGTCAACCTTCTTTCTCTGTCATTTGTCTTTGATAAAATTTCATTCTGATGTTCTCTCTGAAAATATTGAAACCTGCCTTTGTACCTGCCTGGGTGGACCACTTAGGGGGCCGATTTTGAGTTTGTGTCTCCACACAAACTGCCTTTGTTACCTTGTTTTTTTTTCTCTAAAATTGCGTTTTTTAAAATTCTGTTCGAGGCCCCCAACAATTGGAGGCCTAGGCGGCAGTCTACTTTGCCTATACCCAAGTTCGGCCTCGCTGTGAACTTGTGATAAAGAGGATTTTTAATACAAATATTTGTGGCCCTGATATGACACCGTCTCTGTAGCAACGCACTTAACGACAACTTGTTGTGTGTGTGTGTGACATTTGGCGAATAAATAAATATTTAGTGTTATAGGGAACGCTATATTATCATAATGCACTTTATAACAAACATAAAAGTTGAACATTCTATTGCCCAGTATGGTAATTGCATATTGTTCAACACTATAAAACATTAAGAGAGTGGCCCATTCTCTCGACACCTTGAACAGCGACAGGGACATTGGCCTTACACAACGACAGATCAATGACCAATTAGCGCACCGTTTAAAATTAATTATTGACAGTACCTATAGCGATGGAAGTAGAGCAATTATCTGCTTATTGTGTTGTTTGAATGGTAGCGTTTCGATAAAGGACGCTATTGTGATTATTAGCTAGATTGTATTATTATATTGCTGTCTATTGTTTTCTCTTGTTTGCATCTCTTGTTAGTTGTGTACGTTTTCTTTTCTCTTAACTCTTTCTCTCCGTAATTATTGTAATTCAATGAGTTCAAATCAGCGTTGGTATCGTACATTAGGAGAGAAAGAGTTAAAACTTTATGAACAAATGTCACGTTTTATGTTCATGGAAATAGTGACTTGAAACCATTTGAAACCATTTTTTTCAAGCTTTTGACAAAGTTCACCACCATAGTTTGCTTAAATTTTTTTATATATATTTGGGCATTGATGGTCCATTGCACAAGTTCATTACATTACACTTTTTCTGATAGGGAGAGAACAAATAATAAATGGCTCTAAATCAACACCAATAACAGTAAACTCAGGTGTACCTCAAGAAACAGTCTTAGGTCCACTACTATTTTGTAATTTACATAAATGATTTACCAAACTGCATTAGTTCAGGAACGAACGTCAGATTATTTGCAGACGATTGCATAATATATAGAACAATAAAAACAACACAAGATACAGATATTTTACAAAGAGAATTAGATGAATTACAGAAATGGGAATCGAATTGGAGCATGTCTTTCCACCCAGAAAAATGTCAGTTACTAAGAATAACAAAAAAAAAAAAAAAAAAAACTAAAACAAATTAATTCCACTTATCTTATTCATGGTAAGCCAGTAACACAGACTAAAAACGCAAAATACTTAGGTGTTATAATAAATGAAAAACTGTCATGGAATCCCTATATTGATGAAACTATTTAAAAATCAAACAAAGCATTAGGATTTATTAAAAGAAATTTCTATAAATCAAATTAGAACATAAAACTAAAATGTTATTTAACATTGAATAGGCCAATAATAGAATATGCATCCTCTGTTTGGGACCCCTCAACTCAAGAAAACATTAAGAAACTGGAACAGACACAAAAAAAAAGAGCAGTGAGATTCATAACAAACGAATATTCACATTTGACTAGAGTAACACCTTTAGTAAAATCACTAAATTTAAAAAGCCTTCAGGACAGAAGACTCAAAAGTAAATTATCAATTATACTTAAAACACTGAACCATAATCTTCAAATACAAAAACAATATCTCATAAAATACTCAGAAAGACACAAAGATAAAGGCACATTCCTCGTCCCATATGCTAGGACAAATTTGTACAAATACTCCATCTTCCCTAGTGCTATTAGAGCATTGAATGGGTTGCCTGAGCTAGCCAGGAAAACCAGTGACTTGGCAGAATTTAAGTCATTGGTTAATATGCATGACTAAATGCATGACGCATAGGACGTAATCATCTTCTTCTTTTTTTTTTAAGTAACATCTGTATTATAAAAGATAAGAAGATAAGAGGTTTGTATCTATGGCGGAAAAAAACTATAAATAGCCTGATTTTTTGGTGTATCCGGCGTACATACTAAAGGAAATAGAAATGATAAGCTAGGTTTGTTTTGTTTTTTTAAATTCTAATATGATAATTTTTGTCCACTTTTTAGCACTGGAGAATCAAATTTAATAAGATCTTTTAGCTCATTTTTTAAAAAATTGATTTGACAACATTCAAGTTCAATTTAGCGTCCTTGACATTGTTTAGTCTATTAACAAAAAAATAAGTTTGTTTGTTACGACAGTTATCATATATGTTGGATACTTATAAATAGCTAACATTTTGGTGTAACTTGTTTAAAGTTTTGGCTAGGACGTAATAGTTGGCACACCTGAGGAACATTTGAAACTTTGAAGTTCAGAAACATCACAAAGTGATGATATCAACGCACCTCTGTAATTTACCATACTATATGTAAATTTTTAAAAGTTTCTTTTATTGGACTAAAAAAATGTCTTACAACTGGTTGATGATTCCTTAATAATAAAAATATATGGAAACTCACACTGTCTGTCTGTATAGAACGATTTTCATAGACACTATTCTCCAACAGTCATTCTAGAATCAAGTTAAAACTTTTCACAGTTATTAACTGTACCTAACCATTCGTGAATCAACTTAAGTGTTAACCAATTAGTCAATTAATTATTGGTAATTAATTATTTTGTTCGATATCGAATAAGGAAATGAATCCTACAGCATTGAGAGAATGTGGTTGGAAATGCGTAGTTATTCCTAAAGATAAGCATTTTTTTTAAAGTTTCTTTTTTTGTTTTGTTTTTGTCAGGGGTTCACATTATATATATATAATGCTTTGCTCTCTTGTTATTGTATTGTGTTTCTTAACTTGGCTCACTAGGGGTTTCTTGAATATTAAATAATACTTGCTTGATACTTTCTTGGTTACTCAATTCATTAATACTTGCTTTACTCAAATACGAACACTTAATATACATCAACTCTAACTCCTTATATTCATGAATATCGATAATACTTTAATACTTAATAAAGCACACAATTATATCACTCTTATGAAATAGTAATACACAAAACATCAGTCCATCAACTTATAAATATATAAATGCATAAATACCAGTCCAGGAAGTAAACGTCCAACCTTCCTGGACCGGGAGCAAGACCTTACTGACTTAACACACTCTCTCGCACATTCAACGAAGACTTAATCACTCAGTTCACAACACGTGCAACACTTCGCATTCATAACAAGGGGATATACAATCACACCAAAATATCAAACTAACATTCATTCTCGCCATACCTCTCCCTGACAGTTTTTGTTTTGAACATTTTATTATTATTTTTTTTAATTTCTTACCTATCTCACTCGTCCACGATTACTACAGATGTAAATAGATAAGCATTCTTTATAGAACTGCTGCTAAATGAATTAATTAACCATGGTAATACATAGACCCACATTGGAAATATAGCGAGGCTTAACCAAAGAGCTGATAAATTGAATTTATAATAATAGAAAACTAGGGAGTGGGGTCGCGGTGGCTGAGTGGTTAAGCGCTTGGCTCGCGAAACTGGAGTCCTGGGTTCGAATCTCGGTGAAGACTGTCATTTTGATTTTCGGGATTTTTAGGTCGCTCCTGAGTTCACCCAACTCTGATGGATACCTGGCTTTAGTTGGGGAAAGTAACACCCTGCTCGTTAACCGTTGGCCACAGAAACAAATGCCTTAACATCATCTGCCCCATTGATCGAAAGGTATGAAAGCGGAAACTTTACATTACTTTTAAGCTAGGCTTTTTTTTCCTGCTTACCGCGCCCAAACATGTTTCTGTATCTGCTATAATTTAATTTCTTAAAGTGAAAAAGGGGGGGGGGGACCACATCAGGTCCCTAGCTCCTTCAAATGACTCTGTGCCTCTCCCTCCTTCACAGCAAACGGACTTTGGCCTTTTATGTCCATTCGTATTCACTCTCCATCGGATGTACAAGAAACGTATAACTACTTCTCTATTTGCCTACCATGTTTGTACATTGTACACTTTCTAGTTATGTACATCTATTGCGACACTGGGCTGGGGAGTAGGCATTCAGTCTGTGGACTTCACACCTTCCCCCGCATTGTTTTCTTTCTGTTTTCAATGTTGATCTAATTGCCTCATCCCTGGAGCTCGAGGTCGAAGTTCAAGTCTTTCCAAAGGACCTTTCCTTTTCAAGAACGGGTCTCTCCAGAAGAGCAAGCACAACAAACCCTCCAACGCACTTGCTCACCTGTTCATGTGCAGTCATGTGGACAAATGTCTTCCCTGCAAACTTGATTTCCCACAATTCTTATCACTCGTTTTCATTCACAGACATTTTTTTCTCATGACTTAATTTCTGTTGCTTTAAATATATATATATATATATATATATATATATATATATATATATATATATATATATATATACACACACAGTGCTATCTATCTATCTATCTATCTATCTATCTGTATATCTATCTATCTATCTGTCTATCTGTCTGTCTGTATGTATGTATGTATATATTTATGTAAGTATTATGTATGTATATATGTATGTATATATGTATGTAAGTATTATGTATGTATGTATGTTTATCTGTATATTTGTTACTCCAAAGCGTTAAAGAAAATACAGTTGATACCTTATGATAATATAATCTTGCATTCTATTCCACAAGCCAACCAGACACAGATGTGACCTAAATATTTATCCGAATTTTAGCGTAGATAAAGTCACTGTCTTCGATTTAAGTTATTTCTTCTCTATCGCCATGTGTTCTCTGAAGTAGACCACCACACCTAACACATTTGCTGTGAACTATTTCTTGTTGCTCTATGTCTCTGCCTTTTTGCTCTCCATTCATTAGATACACAAAGTAGTGCTGAACTCGCGTCACTATAAACATTCAGAACATCGATGACGTATGTGGGTTTCTGTTGGAGGCAGTCCTCAGTTGGGTTTATTTGAGGAGGGTACCTTGGGGGCCCATTGACTCGTTTGGGCCTCAAATAATATGCAGGCATAAAGGCTGAACAGGGAATTCTCAAATGTCAGTTCACTTGTACTATCCCTCACAAGTCGGCGTGAAAAAACCAACAACAAAAAAACTCTCTTCTTTTAGAAACTCCCATAGCGTCAACATTCGTATCATCCTGGATAATCATCCCTGGATAAGATTAAATAAGAAAAGGGAAACTGACCTAGATCTAGATCTATTCATCCAGATTCTGTAACAGTAGGACGATGCATAGGCTTTGATAGTAGTCTCCCATTACAAATTTCTCATGCAAAATGGCAAGCTTTGTCGGTTGGTTTCTGGTAGGAACCAAAATCTCTTCTTGCTGCTTTTTTTTTTCTTTTTTTTTTCTTTTCTTCTTCTTCTATGCCACTGTTTTTTTTTAAAGAGTTTTGAGATGTTTAGTCTGCAAAGAAACTGTTGTTCACATGTCTATATAATTCCACAGATGTGCCCTAATTTCTTGTTATAATATATACTTATTTTGTTTAATGTATATTTCAAATGTTTTAATTTTCAGAGATTATATAAGCTCCCCGAACAAAATTATGCGAATACATCAAAACTATATATAGATCTTTAATTTGGTCTTGTAGATGTTTTCGTATTGGAAATATCTTTTGGCAGAGAATTATATCTAAATCAATTTAAATAAAAGAAAAAAAAAGAAGCCCAATAAAGAGGCCAAGAGCCCAAAAAAGAGGCAACGCCCAAAAAAGAGGCAAAGAAAAGAGGCAAAAGTCCAAGGATTCCTAGGATGTACTAAGCTAGACAACTGAAGTCAAAAGCTAAAAAGCTGAGGTTTCCTAAAAAAAAAAGAAAGAAAAAAAAAAAAAAAAAAAAGAGGCCCATAAAGCCCAAAAATAAAGAGGCAAATAAAAGAGGCCTATTGGCCCAAATATTCCTATGATGATAAAGCTAAAACTGAATAGCTCAAATTCTGAGGTTTCCTTTAAAAAAAAAAAAAAAAAAAGATAATGCTCCAGTTTCGCATGAGTCTATTGGGGCCCAAACAAGATTGATGCTATGGAGAGTGTGTGTATGTGTGTAATTCCATGGTGATGGAAGAGAAGAAGTTTGCGATTGGTTGGTGGGAATGCAGTGTGAATGACGCAAGATAAGAAGCATTATCGTAAGCTGTCTTGGGTACGCCAGATGACTCCAGAATGCCTGAGTGAAATTTCAGACGTGTTTTTATTTAGTTTTGGTTTAAAATATTATTTTGTATTCTTACTAACATCTACCCCATTCATTTCATTTCATCGCAAGTTACATTTGTGTGTGTTTTTAATAAAGGTCAATGGGCGCCGAATATATGAGAACGTTATTGAAGTTATTTCAAATTTTACAAGTTAAAATATAATACTCTTACAGTGGTTAAGTTGTGTACAAGCAGTTCGATTCTGAACGTCAACAGCCGTCTACAACAAATAGGTGATATCAATGTTTAAAAAACTCAATTTCTACTTCATGTTGAAATAATATAGTAAACTAAAAATACATGATTTATAGTATTAATAAAAGAAAGAATTGTATCTGAACTTTGTACGAGGGCGGCCATATGCAAAAGAGTTATAATACATACATGATAACAGATAACCAATTAACCGATACTCGGTAATAAACAAAATATAATTGTTAGTTCTCCTGAATTCAATAGATGTTACACGGTGTTAGCTGTAAATAAATATTATTAATCTTTCAATATAAATATATTAATGCTTTATGGGTTTATGTTCAAAATTTCAGCTCTGTGAAACAATGTCGTCCAAATAAAATGGGTGTAATTATTATTTTTTTTTTGGAAGAAGTGAAAATAGTCTAAAACTAGCATGAATTAAATATCATTTCCATAAAACTTTTGTCTACTTAACTGAGATTAACTTAAATATTTTTTGTTATAAATCAGGAATTCCTTCATTTGTTTTATTATGTAACGAAATAAACAAACAAGCCTTGCACAAATTGGGTTAATTGCCAGTAATTCTGTTATAACCTCCCTTGCGATGTATCGCCTAGCAACCGGCTTATTTCCCTTTACTTTTTATGCATGAACAGAGTTAGAGAATAACGGAGACAGTGTTAAAACGCTTGAATACCAAAATATTGGTCCCAAGATCGAATTACGATGTTTTAAATAAAGCTAATTGCTGTAATTTTGTTTGACTATGTTACGTACGGACAAAATGTTAAATAACGCTGAGATAAATTAATCGTTGTGCTGACCACGTGACACAATAATTTACTTTTGCCACAAGTCTATATCGTCATGCCTGAAAAAGTGTTTTTTTTCCTCTTTACAACTGAACCATATCCACCCTCCCCCCGTCTCTATTCGCAATGTTTACATTATTTTAAAATATTAACACAAATATATTTCCATGGAAACAGATCAATTCTATTTTAATTACTCTAACGTTGGTAAATCCATAAATAAGACACACACACACACACACGAAGATGGAAATTATGTCATCAAACAGATTCTTTCTCTGAAGCTCAGTTAACGGCTTTCAAAAAAAATAATTTCCCCTATAAGAAAGTTGCAACAGAAGATTTTTTCTTTAAGTGATTATATTTTCTTTTTTACTAGAAACCTATTTAATTAAGATTATTGAGTTAGGAGAAATGATTTTTGAAAGATGGCTTTTGCTTTCTCGGTTATGAGCGTCAAATAAAATGAAATATCACGCTCATACGCACTTATACACACACATACATTTAGGTGGTAAATGTAAAAAAAAAACCAAAATAACACATATTATGAATTCTTAAAAACAAAGACCAGATTCTTTGTGCGTTTAAAAATATTATTAATAATAATAATAACAACAAGACTGCTTCTTTAGCATGGCTCAAAGCAGGTCATCTCTACCCTGAAACTGAAGGCTTTGTCACAGCAATACAGGACAGAGTAATTAAGACAAAATATTACGAGAAACATATCCTAAAACTCAATATTTTTTACATATGACACAAATGTGGAAATGTGGGCGAGTCAATTGAACACATAATGGCAGGATGTTCAGCCCTATCATAATCACCCTACCTAGGTCGCCATAACCAGGTTGCAAAGCTAATACACCAGCACTTGGCTTTGACACACAATTTGATCGGTAAGGATACTCCTCCTTAATATAAATAGTTACCACAAGAGGTTCTCGAATCTACTGATCATGTATTGTACTGGGATAGTCCTATTTTGACCTACAAAACGATAGATTTTAATCGCCCTGATCTGCTGTTCATTTGTAAAAAAGAAAAAGCCGCTACCATTATTGACATCGCCGTACCACTATCTCATAATTTAAAAAAAAACTGAGCTGGAAAAACAAAGAAAATATGGGAACCTTGGCTTGGAGATAAAACGTTTATGAAAGTTATCTAAAACAACAATATACCCCATTGTCATATCAACCGAGAGGATAATAACAACTTACCTCACAGATACCTTCAAGGCCCTTGGCATTCCTAGGAACTCTCGTTGCCTGTCAGAGGGCGGTACTGCTGCAGACCTGCCACATCACCAGAAAATTCCTCAGTGGAAACTGATAAAGTGACTACGATGAATTTTGTTTCCCTTTAACAAAACTCGACCCTGGCAGTGCCAGAGAATGGATGCTCGTTCGTTTCTAACATAATAATAATAATAATAATAAAAATTCTGACCGACAAAACGGTAGATTTCAATCGCCCGGATCTGCTGTTCATCGATAAAAAAGAAAAAAACGCTACCATTATCGATATCGCCGTACCACTGTCTCATAATTTAAGGAAAACTGAGATAGAAAAACAAAGAAAATATGGGAACCTGGGCTTGGAGATTAAGCGTCTATGGAAATTGTCCAAAATAACAATATACCCCATTGTTATATCAACCGAGGGGATAATAACAACTGACCTCACAGACACCTTCAAGACCCTTAACATTCCTAGGAACATCTTCGTTGCCTGTCAGAGGGCGGTACTGCTTCAGACCTGCCACATCACCAGAAAATTCCTCAGTGGAAACTGTTACAGGGACTACGATAAATTTTGTTTCTCTTTAGCGAAACTCGACCCTGGCAGCGCCAGAGAATGACTACTCGTTCATTTTTAACATAATAATAATTTACTTTTTAGTGACAAAAATCTTCAACCTTTAATGACATCACTCTCCCCATGTATAAGTAGAACTGAAATTGAAAAATATAGACAATATGAGAACCTAAGCCTAGAGATAAAGTGTCTTTATAGTCCCCTTTAAGTCGTCGTCTGAGGCTTAGTGAACACAAACAAGAAATAGAAACAATAGATAACTATACAATCTTCCATGTTCATACGCTTTTCGCTGGCAGAGTGGTTAGCGTGTTGGCTTAATAAGCCTGAGAAGTCTTTAGCCCACGAGTTCGAATTCAGGTAGTTCACCTTTTATATATAAATACATTTAAAAAGCGATCACCCAGATACCCCGTTCTTTCTCCCCTCCCCGCCCACGCACACACCTTTCCAATTGGTCCAGACATGTGATAGAATCATAGCTTATTGAGAAAGCTAAAAGCATGAAATTGCGCTAAACAAAAGATATTTGTAAAAATATCTCTAATCGCATGGATTTATTTTAGTTAGTCTAGATCTATAGCAAATTTAATTACATGGCTTATTTAAACTAATTGATACACTTAATATAAACTTTTTTTTTTTCATTTAAAGTTTTTTTTTTTTATTTAACTTTTTTTGTGTTACAGTGCTGAGAATTCTTCTGGTCGGATAGCGAATGGAAAGATTCTTTAACGATCATTAGTTTTTCCCTATTTGGTAAAAGAAACAAAAATAAAGTTTCTCTTTCAGACCTTGCGATTTATAGAACACATGATGTTATGGTCATCTGTTTCTTTGGCCAACGGTTAATGAGCATGGTGTCCTGTGGCCAGCTGCACAACGACCAACCGCTTTTGCTTTCCCCAACTGAATTTAGGTACCTTTTGGAGTTGGGTGGACTCTCAGGCGCCGAAATTCAAAATTCCAGACTTCACTGGGATTCGAGCCCAGGATCCCACGTTCGGAAACCAAGCGTTTAACTACTCATTCGTCGCTTTTTTTTATTTTTCAGTAGAAGATTAAATTGCCCAAAACACATAAGACAAAACCGTATACCTCTTTTCCACAACAATTATGGTGAACATTGTTCAAACTTGATGATTATGAATATTAGGTTGTAGACACACGTACGTACACATGTGTCATACATGACAAACGAACGAAGTCTTGAAATTTGGATTAAATCAATAAGTTTGTTTATAAGTAAAAAAAAATGTAATTGAGGCCAGTTCATATTCTATACATTTGTATGCATAACTTTGGTTTATTAATTATGAATAAATATCTATTAAATTCATACTGTTTGATAAAAAATATCTCTAAATATAAGGCATTGTGTTCGATTGCTTTTATTAAGGATTAAGATGTTTTTTTCCGCTATGCCAGTGAGGACAAAATGGGACCTGATTTCATCTTTATTACAAAACACAACCAGAAAGGGGGGGGGGGGCAGATTAAGAGAACAGAAATGTGTGGGAGAAAAAAAAACAAGGAGAAAGAAAGAGAGAAATAAATAAAGAAAGTAATATAAAATAAGAGAAATTGCGAGAGGCAGAAAGAGAAAGTAACGTAGATACGAAAGTGCCGAACAGTCTGTGAGAAGCGCTAGAGAATAGAATAAGAGACATAAGAAAGTTATACATGTTTTAAACAATTGGGGAAGAAATGAAGAGAAAGATAGTAATAGAGATAAAAGAGAGAGCAGGGAGAGAGATAGAAAGAGAGAGAGAGAGAAAGAGAGAGGGAGAACGTTAGATAAAGAAAGAAAGAGAGAGATAACGGGAGAGAGAGAAAGATAGGAAGAAAAAGAGAGAGAATGAGAGAGAGAGAAAGAAGGAGAAAAAGAGAGATAATAAGAAAGAGATAGACAAAATAAGAAAGAGAGAGAGAGAGAGAGAGAGAGAAAGAACGGTAGAGAAAGAGAAAGATAAAGATGTAAAAAGAGAGAGGAAGAGAAAGAGGGGGAAAAGAGAGAAAGAGAAAGAGGGGGAAAAGAGAGAAAGAGAAAGAGGGGGAAAAAGAGAAAGAGAAAGAAAGAGAGAGATAGAAAGAGGGAGAAAAAGAGAGAAAGAGAGAAGAAGAAAAAAGAAAGAGAGAGAAAGAATCATAAAACTAGTATTATCTCCGTAAGCATAGACCAGATCGATCTGTGCTGCCCTTTACATGCTAACTCCAGCTCCGCCCTTTTACTCCATTACATCAGCCCCGCCCTTTCAACACCCTGTCAATCTGCGCCCCCCCCCCTCCCCTTTTCATTGCCCCCAAAACTTTTTTATTCTATATCGCCCAATGTTGGTTACCTAGGCAACCTGTTATTTATTGAGTTAGATACTTAAGTTACACACCAACACAAGGGGATCATAAAGGCAATGCGTCGTTACAAGAGACAAGGACAGAGGCGTGTCAGGGACGTGGGGGGAGGGGGGGAGTCGAGTGGTTGACACACGAGAAGGACGGAAAGAAATAAAATGGGGAATTATGGGGTGGGGGCGGAGGCGTTCTCAACAATGGATCCCTGGGATTGTGCAATAAATAAACGCAGAGGTGGGGTGGGGGGGGGGGGAGACATTAGGAGTTGGAAGGGGTGCACGTGAGAGTCATGGAAAGTTGGATGTATGTTTCCCCTGGCCGGAACACGGTGAGGCAAACAAACAAATTCTGACCTCCCGTGGGACGGGGACAATAGTTTAGAAAAGTGTTTATGACCAGCATATCGCATGTCATATGTTGACGATGTGCCAGTGACATTGAACGTTAAATGAGAATAATATGCCAGATAAGACGTGAAAAAAAAAACGACATACAATAATGTTTTTCTAATTAAAAATAAAAATTACCAAAGGTATCATTTCAAGAGGATGTATTTTGGAAATAGAGACGAGCTTGGTATAAGATGGCATGAGATAAAAAGGCACAGTATCCTGTCTTGAGTGAGACGCAAGTATCTTCGATACACTGGAAGTGAGGCAACTCTGGTAGAGGAGATAGGGTGACTTGTTCTCTGAGACAACACAAGAACATCATGTACGACCTGCAATAACGAACACTAGACTTACACTAATACAGTGCAGGGTGCTTGGACATGCCCTAACAATTGCGGGGCCCTATGCAAAACAGATCACACGGGGCGCAATCTGGGTAGGGAGAAGCATAATGTCAATTTCAATATTTTGTAAGAAAATGCATTCGTCTTTGCAATAAAATTTGTTTTTTAAAAAATAAAAATGAAAGCTGACAATGCTGTTTTTTTTTTCATTCGCCCTTAGGATAGGCACCCCAAAATGACAATTTTGTATATTTTTTTCAGGAGATTTTAATAATTTCAGATTCCCAGGACTTTGTATTTTCATGAGATTTCCATGAGGTCCTGAAAAATCAGGAGGCTGCGAAAAAAACACAAAAAAACATGCGATTATAATATATAAGCTATAATGTTTTAATTTAATAATATACAACTTAGCTCGGGATCTTTGAAAATGCGGCCGCATAAGTTGCATTGGCCTAAGGCCGGACCTGCATGCATACTGTTAACAACAGTAAACAACTGGCTAGGACATGCGCATCGAATGTCTCGAGGCTGATTTCAACAGTACACATTGAATGAAGATCTAATAATGAGCAGGGGACACTGACGTAGCTAAGGTGATGAGAGTGGCAGGTCCGAATTTGAAAATTCCTCCGGGCCCTCACTTGAGGGGTCTCCAAAATGTGCCAACATTTTTTTTTACATTAAATATTAAGCCGATGCCATGCTTTTTCTTGCTGTTTGTGTTGTTATGCTAATTAGTGACCATGTTGCATGCATTCCACACATTAGACTTATATATTTCTTAAGAACATTATCTTGTGTCATGATGTCGAACGTCAAAATGCAGGCACCAGGTCCCCCAAATCCCTTGTTACGCCACTGACAGGGGAGCTGCAGAACGCCCACTCCAAAGATACACTGATGTATATAAGCGTGATATGAGACTTTTCAACAGGTGGGAGATGAATTGGATCGAAGATGATAAAGATATCAGGAGCTTAATAAAAAAAAAAGCTGCCAACTTTGTTGATTTGTAAATAAATGCATAATATGTGGTTGCAACGGGTAAAGGTAGTCGCTGGACACGTAAAATACCATATTAATATATCGACTATATATATATATATATATATATATATATATGAAGGCGCGGTGGATGAGCGGTAAAGCGCTTGGCTTCTGACCCGGGGGTCCAGGGTTCGAGTCCTGGTGAAGACTGGGATTTTTTCTTTCGGGATCTTTAGGCGCCTCTGAGTCCACCCAGCTCTAATGGGTATCTGATAATAGTTAGGGAAAAGTAAAGGCAGTTGGTCGTTGTGCTGGCCACATGAAACCACATTAGTAATTATACTAAACTATATAATATTTTACTTGTTTTTAAGTTATGTATTAGGCTATATATCCTAGATCAATATGTAAAAACCAATTTGTTAAATTATTTTAGTTTAATTAATATATGTTTTTATAATTTAAATCTATAGCATATAATTTAATGTACCTAAATATATATATATAAGTGTTCCTTTTAACAAGGGCAGCAAATGTAGCAGTGTATATAAGGGCTTATTTGTGACCCCAAGCTTGTAAGAAATACTATACAAAAAGACGCACGTTGAAGGCTCTATTTTTTCCTGGTGTATTTACGCACTGCGGCCATTACAGATACCGCCAGATAAAAGTTGATCTTTAGCTTCCGTTTGGAAAGGAGGAGGGAGGATCAAACCGAGGCCGGAAGTGGCGTCACTGCACTAAAGTCGACGTTAAACATGCGCTGGCCACGCACAGGAAGTGGCCGGCATAAAAATAAATCTCACAGCTAAACGAGATTTTAATTTTTTTTTTTTTTTTTGCCTACTGGCTACGGTCAGTGAGGGGATGACCTCAGCTCAGCTTTTTTTTACATAGGTCTGTAGTAAATATTGTGTGTGGTCATAGTCTGTTGCTTGATACGTTTAAAATTAGAATCAATAGGATCAATAATGAGCTGTCTTTAATTCTTTTCCCAACGGAGAAAGTTATAAGTGTATTCGCATGCGAATGACTTTATGAATAATGCATTTTATTGAGAAGATCAAAGTCTCGAAATTTGATACCGTAAACAGATTGAAAGATTTCACACATAGAGACAGACTAACAGGCGGACTGAAGCGCGTTAACATATTCTTTTTTTTTTTTGGATGTCTGACAAAGTAGCATTAGCCGCTTGGCTACTGAACAAGGAGACTCGAGTTAAAATGCCGAATGTGAACCAGACTTCTTAATTTGGAATTTGATTAGAAAGGAGAACCCAAAGGGAGCAAGGAAACATTCTCTCCCCCCCCCTCCCACCTCCTCATATGAACAACAAAGATAGAACTTAAGCACAATGGGCATGCTTTAGTACCAGGAAGGTGCTATAGAAGTGCAATTAACAAAAAAAAAATATTAGGTAGAAGCCGTTGGTCGTTAAGCTGGCAAAGCAATCCTACTGTAATGTAATTGTTAGAGAGATGAGCTGAGTCTCTTAAAACTCTAGGCCGAAGAATTCCTTTTTTCTGAAGGCATATCTGAACGATTGTCTGGAAGGGGTCCATGCAGATGTCCATGTATGATTCATGTATCACGTCCGTATTACCAGTGATTCGAAACCCACGACGCTCGGGACTATCTTGCAACACTAACTGCTCGTCATTTATGGAACGGCACCTTGAAGAACGTCGTGTAGATGGTGACATGGTTGTTGGGTCTCTCTTTCGATCCCGACCAGTGCACTGGATGGTGTTCCTAGGCACCCCAGCGGGAGAATATCATAATGGCTTAGTCGCCTCCTCTATTAACTGCCAGTCATTGCTGCTGAGTAGCGTAGCCCGGGTTTGTAACTAGCCTCGATATAATAATAAAAGACTAAGTGCAGTACGAAGCCTGGATCTCCATCCCAACTTTGTGTTAACTGGTAACCCTGATACACAATCTTTACTGTAACAAACCCATGTCGACCGTTGCGGACCGTTTGACCTCATCGATCGTCCAATTACGAATGTCTCACCGCATTGGCCGGGCATGTCCACGATCACCTGACCTTGACACCTCGATTTCTAATCCTCGATTATCCGTCTGCCCCATGTCCCTATATTTCAACCCGCCACTTCCCCTTCCCCCCATCGTTCTATGCGCCCCCTGAGATCCAAATGTCAGAATGTGTCTTTATTAACGAGAAAGACATTAGTGCGTGCACGTGGAGAAAAAAAAAAGTCGTTATGACATTTATCAAAACGAGGCTGAAACCTTTCGATTCCCGCTGTGGTAAACAATAAACATCGGGTCACGTGGTGATAGGGGCGGGGTGGTGACATCATAATGCCAGGGGTAGACTTCTGCTTCATTACTAGTCGTCTGCTAACTTCGCTTAACTTTAAGACCTCCCTTATCACCCCCCTCGCCATTTACCTATCATTCAGACACTACCTTTCGACAAATCCATGTTTACCCTTAACCCGTTCGATACCATTTGTTTCTTCCCTCTGCGTAGTACGCCTGATGACTGTTAGCCTCATTTTCTTGACCTTTAATAGAGCAGAGTTCAAGGTCGCTGGCCCATCTCACATTTGCCCCTTTTCACCTGAGTGACGAGCGCGCGTGCGTGCACACACTCAAACCTATATAAACATATCAACACATGTACACACATAACACACACGAGGTCTGGAATTGCATAAATAAATTATAAAGGGAGATAAGCAGCTTGCTCTGATTGCAAAATATAAATAAAGAAGGGAAAAAAAAAACTTTGATGGATGGAGTGACGGGACAGGGAGTAGCAGACGACACAGTGAGTGGCTCTGTTGGAGTACAATTCACACACACATACCACTAAGCGGATGAAAGCCTGTTGTTGGATTCTTGACTTATGAAACACATCACCGGCGTTTCGCGTGCTGAGAGGATACTCACGAAGTCATACAAACAAGTCCACTGTTCCAAATAGTGCTCACTTTGAATCCATTTTTCATTTATGGTCAGTAGACTAATGGGAACAACTTTTTCGATTTTTTTTTTTCAAGGACATGTCATAGTTGACTTTTGGATGACGTGACTTTGAAAGCAAATACATTTTTAACTTTCAGGAATTTCGACAACTAAATCGTCCATTGATCAGTAAATATTTTTAAGCATTTAACGTGGAAACACTCTCAAAGTACAGGAGCTTTACATTTATCGGAGAATGTATTTTTTTTGTGTGTCAACCGGTTCTGGATAGCAACAAGACGTCTATTCTCATGTCGACTGCATGAAGGAAAATTTGCTAACTTTGTGGAATTGTACACTTTACCAGCTTGTGAACATTTCTCCAGTGTAAATCTTTTGTTCATGAACTTCGTTTATTGCTTGCTATTGAAATTATGGTACTGTGGAGTAGAGTAGTGTCGAGAATCAATCAATTAGTTATCAATAAGGCTACTGTGATTTTTGTTCATGTTTATAGCTCAGCTTATATCAGTGAATATAGCCTGTGTCTTATGTGTGCATAGCTAATACACAGTTTAGTGTCATATTGAATACGTTGTGAAATTTATTTAAAATGTAAATGTCACTGGAAGTTTGGCGTAGAATAAAGTCATTGATAGTAATGTAAGTTCAGACAAAATGCTGATTTGTTTCCGAACTGTCATCAACAAAGACATAGTAGTTTTTTTTTCTCATAGGTTTATTTTAGTACAAGTTCTCAGAGTATGATTTAAAGAAAATAGATCAAAATGTATAACAAAGTCTGAAATAATGAGCAATGCATTTTGGAGAAATGAATAAAGAAAGTTTAGTGTAAAAAAATAGTGACACTCCAAAGTTAAAAAATAGAGACAGTCTGAAGTAATAAAGTAAGACAGTCTGAGGTAATAAAGTAAGACAGTCTGAGGTAATAAAGTAAGACAGTCTGAAGCAATAAATAAAGACATTCTGCAGTAATCTGAAGTAATGAACAGATACAGTCTGAAGTAAAAAAAAGACGGCCTGAAGTAAGCAATACTTAAGTCATAGATTCAGTACGTTCACGGTTATTAATAGAAGCAATAAGAAGTCATCGATAAAGACAAAGTCTGGAATGATCGATACAGGATGAAGTACGCTTGCTCAATAGCATCGAAAATTATCGAGAAGGACAAGAACCCAACGCTGTGTTCCATACATCTGATTGAAAGATGTGTTCATGCTGTGTTTAAGCGGACAGCTGGCTAGGAAACATGTAGAGGCATTATGTCAGGAGATGATTTTGTTATGAAACTATTTGGAAAGCTAATGACTTGGACTGCACTGGGACTAGTGTCAAAGCTGATAGAAGTGTCATACATACATTGTTGGATAGCAAGCGGAATTCATTTTCATTGACTTACCAGCATGATTGTCTTAAATTTTTACAAACTGACACCAAAGTTGATCGTTATTAAAATCTGTGATTTATGTAAGAGAATATTGACATAAGATCCATTGGAATTGTATCATAAGCTGTTAGAAGAACACCGATTTTAAAACTATTAATTCTGTGTTGAAATTATCGCTATGTATTGAAAAAGAAGACACTACAATCCGTATCTATTCTGAATTGTCTCCGAAAGCTGGATTACATAAAGGTGGCTGGAGAACAAGTAATGACTAGGTACATGATTGGCATTACCTCATGAGTCACTCTGGGAATATGTTTGTGTTTGCGACGTCTTCGCCGCCGCTGTTCGGAAGAAGGCACCTCATGTCGTCTCCGCCACTGTTCGGAAGGAAGGCTATAGCAGACCTTTCCCAAAATGGAAATATCGCTCTGCTTAGGTTCCACAAAGATACACACAGCCTGACGAAACTGAACTATAAGGTAATTTCATGTACTTTCCATTTAGTATCACTGGCAGAAATACAATAACAACATTGGCATCAACAAGAGCAACACTAAGTTAGTCAAACCAAAGTTATGCTCAGACACAACATCGAATGTTGAGATAAAAAGTAGGACATTATAAATAGCAACGCGAACAAGGAGAAATTTAAAGGGAAGGAATGTGAGAGTAACAAAAAGATTGAGAGAAAACATTAAAAGAGAGAGAGGGAGGGAGGGAGAGAGAGAAAAAAAGAAAGAGAGAGGGAGAGAGAGAAAGAAGGAAGGGAGATAGAAAGGGGGAGTGATGGAGAGAGTGAAAGACAGAGAGAGAGAGAGGGGGGGGAGATGAGAAAGAGCGAAAGAGAGAGAGAGGCATATCGCTATCTGATAAATAGTTTTAAGAAATCCACCTCATTACGGAACTATATAATTGTTGCCAAGTTCACATAAATTAATAATTAATAGGTATTAAAAGTGGTGACACAAATATTAATAGTAATTAAAAATACAAACGTTTCTCAATCTTGTGAGCAATTTTCGTATCATTTTTTTTTCTTTTACAAACAATCCTTATCATTTGAAAGCGTTCACCAACGCCTACTTTCCAGTGATATTGTTAAGAAGGCCTCCGTGATGGTATCACTTGCGCAAGGTACGTCTCAAGCCCAAGAGGTTTCTGTTGG